>NC_073241.2:33388484-33691515 GCF_029281585.2 Gorilla gorilla gorilla | reverse complement strand
TATGCAAGTGGATATTTGGATAACTGTGATGATTTCCTTGGAAACGGGAAAATCTTCATATAAAATCCAGACGGAAGGATTCTCAGAAACTTTTTCTGATGTGTGTCCTCAACTAACAGGGTTCAACTTTTCTTTTGGTAGAACAGTTTGGAACCCCTCTTTTTGTAGAATCTCTAAGTGGATATTTGGATAGCTCTAAAGATTACGTTGGAAAAGGGAATATCTTCATCTAAAATCTAGACAGAAGCAGTCTCGGAAGCAACTTTGTGATATCTGCATTCAACTCTCAGAGCTGAACATTCCCTTTCATAGTGCAGGTTTGAAACACTCTTTCTGCACTATCTGCAAGTGGACATTTCAAGCGCATTCAGTCCTATGGTGAAAAAGGAAACATCTTCTGATAAAATATACACAGAATCATTCTCAGAAACAAATTTGGGATGTGTGTCCTCAACTAACAGAGTTGAACCTCACTTTTGACACAGCAGTTTGGAAACACTCTTTTTGTAGCATCTACAAGGGGATATTTGGAGAACTGCGAAGATTTCGCTGAAAACGGGAATATCTTCATACAAAATCTAGACAGAAGCATTCTCAGAAACTTGTTTGTGATGTCTGTCCTCAACTAACAGAGTTCAACCTTTCTTTTGATACAGCAATTTGGAAACACACTTTTTGTGGAATCTGCAAGTGGATATTTGTATATCTGTGAAGATTTCGTTGGAAACGGGAATATCTTCATATAAAATCAAGACAGAAGCATTCTCAGAAACTTCTTTGCGTTGTGTGTCCTCAACTAACAGAGTTCAACCTTGCTTTTCATACAGCAGTTTGGAAACACTCTTTTTTCAGAGTCTGCAAGTGGATATTTGGATAACTGTGAAGATTTCGTTGGAAACGGGAGTTTCTTCATATAAAATCTAGACAGAAGCATTCTCAGAAACTTCTTTGTGATGTGTGTCCTCAACAAACAGAGTTCAACGTTTCCTTTGATAGAGCATCTGGAAACACTCTTTCTTTGGAATCTCTAAGTGGATATTTGGATAGCTCTAACAATTTCGTTGGAAACGGGAATGTCTTCATCTAAAATCTAGACAGAAGCACTCTCAGAAACAACTTTGTGACATCTGCATTCAAGTCACAGAGCTGAACATTCCCTTTCATAGAGCGGGATTGAAACACTCTTTCTGTACTCTCTGCAAGTGGACCTCTCAAGCGCTTTGAGGC
Source organism: Gorilla gorilla gorilla (assembly GCF_029281585.2). Taxonomy (NCBI): domain Eukaryota; kingdom Metazoa; phylum Chordata; class Mammalia; order Primates; family Hominidae; genus Gorilla; species Gorilla gorilla. The sequence goes on along the minus strand of NC_073241.2, from coordinate 33,690,288 downwards.
CTATGGTGAAAAAGGAAATATCTTCCCATAAAATCTAGACAGAAGGATTCTCAGAAGCAAATTTGAGATGTGTGTCCTCAACTAACAGAGTTGAACCTTTCTTTTAATACAGCAGTTTGGAAACACTCTTTTTGTAGAATCTGCAAGTGGATATTTGGATAACTGTGAAGATTTCGTTGGAAACGGGAATATCTTTATATGAAATCTAGACAGAAGCATTCTCAGAAACTTCTTTGTGATGTCTGTCCTCAACTAACAGAGTTCAACCTTTCTTTTCATACAGTAATTTGGAAACACTTTATTTGCAGAATATGCAAGTGGATATTTGGATAACTGTGAAGATTCCGTTGGAAACGGGAATATCTTCATAGAAAATCTAGACAGAAGCATTCTCAGAAACTTCTTTGTGATGTGTGTCCTCAACTAACAGAGTTCAACCTTTCTTTTCATACAGCAATTTGGAAAAACATTTCTTGTAGAATATGCAAGTGGATATTTGGATTACAGTGAAGATTTCGTTGGAAGCGGGAAAATCTTCATATAAAATCCAGACGGAAGGATTCTCAGAAACTTTTTCTGATGTGTGTCCTCAACTTACAAGGTTCAACTTTCTTTTGATAGAAGAGTTTGGAAACCCTCTTTTTGTAGAATCTCTAAGTGGATATTTGGATAGCTCTAACGATTACGTAGGAAACGGGAATATCTTCATCTAAAATCTAGACAGAAGCACTCTCAGAAACAACTTTGTGATATCTGCATTCAAGTCACAGAGCTGAACATTCCCTTTCATAGTGCAGGTTTGAAACACTCTTTCTGCTCTATCTGCAGGTGGACATTTCATGCTCTTTCAGGCCTATGGTGAAGAAGGAAATATCTTCCGATAAAATCTACACAGAATCATTCTCAGAAACAAATTTGGGATGTGTGTCCTCAACTAACAGAGTTGAACCTCACTTTTGATACAGCAGTTTGGAAACACACTTTTTGTAGAATCTGCAAGTGGATATTTGGATAACTGTGAAGATTTCGCTGGAAACGGGAATATCTTCATATAAAATCTAGACAGAAGCATTCCCAGAAACTTGTTTGTGATGTCTGTCCTCATCTAACAGAGTTCAACCTTTCTTTTGATACAGCAATTTGGAAACACACTTTTTGCAGAATATGCAAGTGGATATTTGGATAACTGTGAAGATTTCGTGGGAAACGGGAATATCTTCATATAAAATCCAGACGGAAGGATTCTCAGAAACTTTTTCTGATGTGTGTCCTCAACTTACAGGGTTCAACCTTTCTTTTGATAGAACAGTTTGGAAACCCTCTTTTTGTAGAATCTCTAAGTGGATATTTGGATAGCTCTAATGATTACCTAGGAAACGGGAATATCTTCATCTAAAATCTAGACAGAAGCACTCTCAGAAACAACTTTGTGATATCTGCATTCAAGTCACAGAGCTGAACATTACCTTTCATAGAGCGGGATTGAAACACTCTTTCTGTATTCTCTGCAAGTGGAAATCTCAAGCGCATTGAGGCCTATGGTGAAAAAGGAAATATCTTCCCTTAAAATCTAGAGAGAAGGATTCTCAGAAGCAAATTTGAGATGTGTGTCCTCAACTAACAGAGTTGAACGTTTCTTTTGATACAGCAGTTTGTAAACACTCTTTTTGTGGAATCTGCAAGTGGATATTTGGATAACTGTGAAGATTTCGCTGGAAACGGGAATATCTTCAAATAAAATCTAGACAGAAGCATTCTCAGAAACTTGTTTGTGATGTCTGTCCTCAACTAACAGAGTTCAACCTTTCTTTTCATACAGTAATTTGGAAACACTTTATTTGCAGAATATGCAAGTGGATATTTGGATAACTGTGAAGATTTCGTTGGAAACGGGAATATCTTCATAGAAAATCTAGACAGAAGCATTCTCAGAAACTTCTTTGTGATGTGTGTCCTCAACTAACAGAGTTCAACCTTTCTTTTCATACAGCAATTTGGAAACACTTTTTTTGTAGAATATGCAAGTGGATATTTGGATAACTGTGATGATTTCCTTGGAAACGGGAAAATCTTCATATAAAATCCAGACGGAAGGATTCTCAGAAACTTTTTCTGATGTGTGTCCTCAACTAACAGGGTTCAACTTTTCTTTTGGTAGAACAGTTTGGAACCCCTCTTTTTGTAGAATCTCTAAGTGGATATTTGGATAGCTCTAAAGATTACGTTGGAAAAGGGAATATCTTCATCTAAAATCTAGACAGAAGCAGTCTCGGAAGCAACTGTGTGATATCTGCATTCAACTCTCAGAGCTGAACATTCCCTTTCATAGTGCAGGTTTGAAACACTCTTTCTGCACTATCTGCAAGTGGACATTTCAAGCGCATTCAGTCCTATGGTGAAAAAGGAAACATCTTCTGATAAAATCTACACAGAATCATTCTCAGAAACAAATTTGGGATGTGTGTCCTCAACTAACAGAGTTGAACCTCACTTTTGACACAGCAGTTTGGAAACACTCTTTTTGTAGCATCTACAAGGGGATATTTGGAGAACTGCGAAGATTTCGCTGAAAACGGGAATATCTTCATACAAAATCTAGACAGAAGCATTCTCAGAAACTTGTTTGTGATGTCTGTCCTCAACTAACAGAGTTCAACCTTTCTTTTGATACAGCAATTTGGAAACACACTTTTTGTGGAATCTGCAAGTGGATATTTGTATATCTGTGAAGATTTCGTTGGAAACGGGAATATCTTCATATAAAATCAAGACAGAAGCATTCTCAGAAACTTCTTTGCGTTGTGTGTCCTCAACTAACAGAGTTCAACCTTGCTTTTCATACAGCAGTTTGGAAACACTCTTTTTTCAGAGTCTGCAAGTGGATATTTGGATAACTGTAAAGATTTCGTTGGAAACGGGAGTTTCTTCATATAAAATCTAGACAGAAGCATTCTCAGAAACTTCTTTGTGATGTGTGTCCTCAACAAACAGAGTTCAACGTTTCTTTTGATAGAGCAGCTGGAAACACTCTTTCTTTGGAATCTCTAAGTGGATATTTGGATAGCTCTAACAATTTCGTTGGAAACGGGAATGTCTTCATCTAAAATCTAGACAGAAGCACTCTCAGAAACAACTTTGTGACATCTGCATTCAAGTCACAGAGCTGAACATTCCCTTTCATAGAGCGGGATTGAAACACTCTTTCTGTACTCTCTGCAAGTGGACCTCTCAAGTGCTTTGAGGCCTATGGTGAAAAAGGAAATATCTTCCGATAAAATCTACACAGAATCATTCTCAGAAACAAATTTGGGATGTGTGTCCTCAACTAACAGAGTTGAACCTCACTTTTGATACAGCAGTTTGGAAACACTCTTTTTGTAGTATCTGCAAGTGGATATTTGGATAACTGTGAAGATTTCGCTGGAAACGGGAATATCTTCATAGAAAATCTAGACAGAAGCATTCTCAGAAACTTCTTTGTGATGTCTGTTCTCAACTAACAGAGTTCAACCTTTCTTTTCATACAGTAATTTGGAAACACTTTATTTGCAGAATATGAAAGTGGATATTTGGATAACTGTGAAGATTTCGTTGGAAACGGGAATATCTTCATAGAAAATCTAGACAGAAGCATTCTCAGAAACTTCTTTGTGATGTGTGTCCTCAACTAACAGAGTTCAACCTTTCTTTTCATACAGCAATTTGGAAAAACATTTCTTGTAGAATATGCAAGTGGATATTTGGATTACTGTGAAGATTTCGTTGGAAACGGGAAAATCTTCATATAAAATCCAGACGGAAGGATTCTCAGAAACATTTTCTGATGTGTGTCCTCAACTTACAAGGTTCAACCTTTCTTTTCATAGAGGAGTTTGGAAACCCTCTTTTTGTAGAATCTCTAAGTGGATATTTGGATAGCTCTAACGATTACGTAGGAAACGGGAATATCTTCATCTAAAATCTAGACAGAAGCACTCTCAGAAACAACTTTCTGATATCTGCATTCAAGTCACAGAGCTGAACATTCCCTTTCATAGTGCAGGTTTGAAACACTCTTTCTGCTCTATCTGCAGGTGGACATTTCAAGCGCTTTCAGGCCTATGGTGAAGAAGGAAATATCTTCCGATAAAATCTACACAGAATCATTCTCAGAAACAAATTTGGGATGTGTGTCCTCAACTAACAGAGTTGAACCTCACTTTTGATACAGCAGTTTGGAAACACTCTTTTTGTAGTATCTGCAAGTGGATATTTGGATAACAGTGAAGATTTCGCTGGAAACGGGAATATCTTCATATAAAATCTAGACAGAAGCATTCCCAGAAACTTGTTTGTGATGTCTGTCCTCATCTAACAGTGTTCAACTTTTCTTTTGATACAGCAGTTTGGAAACACACTTTTTGCAGAATATGCAAGTGGATATTTGGATAACTGAAGATTTCGTTGGAAACGGGAATATCTTCATATAACATCCAGACGGAAGGATTCTCAGAAACTTTTTCTGATGTGTGTCCTCAACTTACAGGGTTCAACCTTTCTTTTGATAGAACAGTTTGGAAACCCTCTTTTTGTAGAATCTCTAAGTGGATATTTGGATAGCTCTAACGATTACGTAGGAAAGGGGAATATCTTCATCTAAAATCTAGACAGAAGCACTCTCAGAAACAACATTGTGATATCTGCATTCAAGTCACAGAGCTGAACATTGCCTTTCATAGAGCGGGATTGAAACACTCTTTCTGTATTCTCTGCAAGTGGACCTCTCAAGCGCTTTGAGGCCTATTGTGAAAAAGGAAATATCTTCCCATAAAATCTAGACACAAAGATTCTCAGAAGCAAATTTGAGATGTGAGTCCTCAACTAACAGAGTTGAATCTTTCTTTTGATACAGCAGTTTTCAAACACCCTTTTTGTGGAATCTGAAAGTGGACATTTGGTTAACTGTGAAGATTTCGCTGGAAACGGGAATATCTTCAAATAAAATCTAGACAGAAGCATTCTCAGAAACTTGTTTGTGATGTCTGTCCTCAACTAACAGAGTTCAACCTTTCTTTTCATACAGTAATTTGGAAATACTTTATTTGCAGAATATGCAAGTGGATATTTGGATAACTGTGAAGATTTCGTTGGAAACGGGAATATCTTCATAGAAAATCTAGACAGAAGCATTCTCAGAAACTTCTTTGTGATGTGTGTCCTCAACTAACAGAGTTCAACCTTTCTTTTCATACAGCAATTTGGAAAGACTTTTTTTGTAGAATATGCAAGTGGATATTTGGATAACTGTGATGATTTCCTTGGAAACGGGAAAATCTTCATATAAAATCCAGACGGAAGGATTCTCAGAAACTTTTTCTGATGTGTGTCCTCAACTAACAGGTTTCAACTTTTCTTTTGGTAGAACAGTTTGGAACCCCTCTTTTTGTAGAATCTCTAAGTGGATATTTGGATAGCTCTAAAGATTACGTTGGAAAAGGGAATATCTTCATCTAAAATCTAGACAGAAGCAGTCTCGGAAACAACTTTGTGATATCTGCATTCAAGTCACAGAGCTGAACATTCCCTTTCATAGTGCAGGTTTGAAACACTCTTTCTGCACTATCTGCAAGTGGACATTTCAAGCGCATTCAGTCCTATGGTGAAAAAGGAAACATCTTCTGATAAAATATACACAGAATCATTCTCAGAAACAAATTTGGGATGTGTGTCCTCAACTAACAGAGTTGAACCTCACTTTTGACACAGCAGTTTGGAAACACTCTTTTTGTAGAATCTACAAGGGGATATTTGGAGAACTGCGAAGATTTCGCTGAAAACGGGAATATCTTCATACAAAATCTAGACAGAAGAATTCTCAGAAACTTGTTTGTGATGTCTGTCCTCAACTAACAGAGTTCAACTTTTCTTTTGATACAGCAATTTTGAAACACACTTTTTGTGGAATCTGAAAGTGGATATTTGTATAACTGTGAAGATTTCGTTGGAAACGGGAATATCTTCATATAAAATCAAGACAGAAGCATTCTCAGAAACTTCTTTGCGATGTGTGTCCTCAACTAACAGAGTTCAACCTTTCTTTTCATACAGCAGTTTGGAAACACTCTTTTTTCAGAATCTGCAGGTGGATATTTGGATAACTGTGAAGATTTCGTTGGAAACGGGAGTTTCTTCATATAAAATCTAGACAGAAGCATTCTCAGAATCTTCTTTGTGATGTGTGTCCTCAACAAACAGAGTTCAACGTTTCCTTTGATAGAGCATCTGGAAACACTCTTTCTTTGGAATCTCTAAGTGGATATTTGGATAGCTCTAACAATTTCGTTGGAAACGGGAATGTCTTCATCTAAAATCTAGACAGAAGCACTCTCAGAAACAACTTTGTGACATCTGCATTCAAGTCACAGAGCTGAACATTCCCTTTCATAGAGCGGGATTGAAACACTCTTTCTGTACTCTCTGCAAGTGGACCTCTCAAGTGCTTTTAGGCCTATGGTGAAAAAGGAAATATCTTCCGATAAAATCTACACAGAATCATTCTCAGAAACAAATTTGGGATGTGTGTCCTCAACTAACAGAGTTGAACCTCACTTTTGATACAGCAGTTTGGAAACACTCTTTTTGTAGTATCTGCAAGTGGATATTTGGATAACTGTGAAGATTTCGCTGGAAACGGGAATATCTTCATAGAAAATCTAGACAGAAGCATTCTCAGAAACTTCTTTGTGATGTCTGTTCTCAACTAACAGAGTTCAACCTTTCTTTTCATACAGTAATTTGGAAACACTTTATTTGCAGAATATGAAAGTGGATATTTGGATAACTGTGAAGATTTCGTTGGAAACGGGAATATCTTCATAGAAAATCTAGACAGAAGCATTCTCAGAAACTTCTTTGTGATGTGTGTCCTCAACTAACAGAGTTCAACCTTTCTTTTCATACAGCAATTTGGAAAAACATTTCTTGTAGAATATGCAAGTGGATATTTGGATTACTGTGAAGATTTCGTTGGAAACGGGAAAATCTTCATATAAAATCCAGACGGAAGGATTCTCAGAAACATTTTCTGATGTGTGTCCTCAACTTACAAGGTTCAACCTTTCTTTTCATAGAGGAGTTTGGAAACCCTCTTTTTGTAGAATCTCTAAGTGGATATTTGGATAGCTCTAACGATTACGTAGGAAACGGGAATATCTTCATCTAAAATCTAGACAGAAGCACTCTCAGAAACAACTTTCTGATATCTGCATTCAAGTCACAGAGCTGAACATTCCCTTTCATAGTGCAGGTTTGAAACACTCTTTCTGCTCTATCTGCAGGTGGACATTTCAAGCGCTTTCAGGCCTATGGTGAAGAAGGAAATATCTTCCGATAAAATCTACACAGAATCATTCTCAGAAACAAATTTGGGATGTGTGTCCTCAACTAACAGAGTTGAACCTCACTTTTGATACAGCAGTTTGGAAACACTCTTTTTGTAGTATCTGCAAGTGGATATTTGGATAACAGTGAAGATTTCGCTGGAAACGGGAATATCTTCATATAAAATCTAGACAGAAGCATTCCCAGAAACTTGTTTGTGATGTCTGTCCTCATCTAACAGTGTTCAACTTTTCTTTTGATACAGCAGTTTGGAAACACACTTTTTGCAGAATATGCAAGTGGATATTTGGATAACTGAAGATTTCGTTGGAAACGGGAATATCTTCATATAACATCCAGACGGAAGGATTCTCAGAAACTTTTTCTGATGTGTGTCCTCAACTTACAGGGTTCAACCTTTCTTTTGATAGAACAGTTTGGAAACCCTCTTTTTGTAGAATCTCTAAGTGGATATTTGGATAGCTCTAACGATTACGTAGGAAAGGGGAATATCTTCATCTAAAATCTAGACAGAAGCACTCTCAGAAACAACATTGTGATATCTGCATTCAAGTCACAGAGCTGAACATTGCCTTTCATAGAGCGGGATTGAAACACTCTTTCTGTATTCTCTGCAAGTGGACCTCTCAAGCGCTTTGAGGCCTATTGTGAAAAAGGAAATATCTTCCCATAAAATCTAGACAGAAAGATTCTCAGAAGCAAATTTGAGATGTGAGTCCTCAACTAACAGAGTTGAATCTTTCTTTTGATACAGCAGTTTTCAAACACCCTTTTTGTGGAATCTGAAAGTGGACATTTGGTTAACTGTGAAGATTTCGCTGGAAACGGGAATATCTTCAAATAAAATCTAGACAGAAGCATTCTCAGAAACTTGTTTGTGATGTCTGTCCTCAACTAACAGAGTTCAACCTTTCTTTTCATACAGTAATTTGGAAATACTTTATTTGCAGAATATGCAAGTGGATATTTGGATAACTGTGAAGATTTCGTTGGAAACGGGAATATCTTCATAGAAAATCTAGACAGAAGCATTCTCAGAAACTTCTTTGTGATGTGTGTCCTCAACTAACAGAGTTCAACCTTTCTTTTCATACAGCAATTTGGAAAGACTTTTTTTGTAGAATATGCAAGTGGATATTTGGATAACTGTGATGATTTCCTTGGAAACGGGAAATTCTTCATATAAAATCCAGACGGAAGGATTCTCAGAAACTTTTTCTGATGTGTGTCCTCAACTAACAGGTTTCAACTTTTCTTTTGGTAGAACAGTTTGGAACCCCTCTTTTTGTAGAATCTCTAAGTGGATATTTGGATAGCTCTAAAGATTACGTTGGAAAAGGGAATATCTTCATCTAAAATCTAGACAGAAGCAGTCTCGGAAACAACTTTGTGATATCTGCATTCAAGTCACAGAGCTGAACATTCCCTTTCATAGTGCAGGTTTGAAACACTCTTTCTGCACTATCTGCAAGTGGACATTTCAAGCGCATTCAGTCCTATGGTGAAAAAGGAAACATCTTCTGATAAAATATACACAGAATCATTCTCAGAAACAAATTTGGGATGTGTGTCCTCAACTAACAGAGTTGAACCTCACTTTTGACACAGCAGTTTGGAAACACTCTTTTTGTAGAATCTACAAGGGGATATTTGGAGAACTGCGAAGATTTCGCTGAAAACGGGAATATCTTCATACAAAATCTAGACAGAAGTATTCTCAGAAACTTGTTTGTGATGTCTGTCCTCAACTAACAGAGTTCAACTTTTCTTTTGATACAGCAATTTTGAAACACACTTTTTGTGGAATCTGAAAGTGGATATTTGTATAACTGTGAAGATTTCGTTGGAAACGGGAATATCTTCATATAAAATCAAGACAGAAGCATTCTCAGAAACTTCTTTGCGATGTGTGTCCTCAACTAACAGAGTTCAACCTTTCTTTTCATACAGCAGTTTGGAAACACTCTTTTTTCAGAATCTGCAGGTGGATATTTGGATAACTGTGAAGATTTCGTTGGAAACGGGAGTTTCTTCATATAAAATCTAGACAGAAGCATTCTCAGAATCTTCTTTGTGATGTGTGTCCTCAACAAACAGAGTTCAACGTTTCCTTTGATAGAGCATCTGGAAACACTCTTTCTTTGGAATCTCTAAGTGGATATTTGGATAGCTCTAACAATTTCGTTGGAAACGGGAATGTCTTCATCTAAAATCTAGACAGAAGCACTCTCAGAAACAACTTTGTGACATCTGCATTCAAGTCACAGAGCTGAACATTCCCTTTCATAGAGCGGGATTGAAACACTCTTTCTGCACTCTCTGCAAGTGGACCTCTCAAGCGCTTTGAGGCCTATGGTGAAAAAGGAAATATCTTCCCATAAAATCTAGACAGAAGGATTCTCAGAAGCAAATTTGAGATGTGTGTCCTCAACTAACAGAGTTGAACCTTTCTTTTAATACAGCAGTTTGGAAACACTCTTTTTGTAGAATCTGCAAGTGGATATTTGGATAACTGTGAAGATTTCGTTGGAAACGGGAATATCTTTATATGAAATCTAGACAGAAGCATTCTCAGAAACTTCTTTGTGATGTCTGTCCTCAACTAACAGAGTTCAACCTTTCTTTTCATACAGTAATTTGGAAACACTTTATTTGCAGAATATGCAAGTGGATATTTGGATAACTGTGAAGATTCCGTTGGAAACGGGAATATCTTCATAGAAAATCTAGACAGAAGCATTCTCAGAAACTTCTTTGTGATGTCTGTTCTCAACTAACAGAGTTCAACCTTTCTTTTCATACAGTAATTTGGAAACACTTTATTTGCAGAATATGAAAGTGGATATTTGGATAACTGTGAAGATTTCATTGGAAACGGGAATATCTTCATAGAAAATCTAGACAGAAGCATTCTCAGAAACTTCTTTGTGATGTGTGTCCTCAACTAACAGAGTTCAACCTTTCTTTTCATACAGCAATTTGGAAAAACATTTCTTGTAGAATATGCAAGTGGATATTTGGATTACTGTGAAGATTTCGTTGGAAACGGGAAAATCTTCATATAAAATCCAGACGGAAGGATTCTCAGAAACATTTTCTGATGTGTGTCCTCAACTTACAAGGTTCAACCTTTCTTTTGATAGAGGAGTTTGGAAACCCTCTTTTTGTAGAATCTCTAAGTGGATATTTGGATAGCTCTAACGATTACGTAGGAAACGGGAATATCTTCATCTAAAATCTAGACAGAAGCACTCTCAGAAACAACTTTCTGATATCTGCATTCAAGTCACAGAGCTGAACATTCCCTTTCATAGTGCAGGTTTGAAACACTCTTTCTGCTCTCTCTGCAGGTGGACATTTCAAGCGCTTTCAGGCCTATGGTGAAGAAGGAAATATCTTCCGATAAAATCTACACAGAATCATTCTCAGAAACAAATTTGGGATGTGTGTCCTCAACTAACAGAGTTGAACCTCACTTTTGATACAGCAGTTTGGAAACACTCTTTTTGTAGTATCTGCAAGTGGATATTTGGATAACAGTGAAGATTTCGCTGGAAACGGGAATATCTTCATATAAAATCTAGACAGAAGCATTCCCAGAAACTTGTTTGTGATGTCTGTCCTCATCTAACAGTGTTCAACTTTTCTTTTGATACAGCAGTTTGGAAACACACTTTTTGCAGAATATGCAAGTGGATATTTGGATAACTGAAGATTTCGTTGGAAACGGGAATATCTTCATATAACATCCAGACGGAAGGATTCTCAGAAACTTTTTCTGATGTGTGTCCTCAACTTACAGGGTTCAACCTTTCTTTTGATAGAACAGTTTGGAAACCCTCTTTTTGTAGAATCTGTAAGTGGATATTTGGATAGCTCTAACGATTACGTAGGAAAGGGGAATATCTTCATCTAAAATCTAGACAGAAGCACTCTCAGAAACAACATTGTGATATCTGCATTCAAGTCACAGAGCTGAACATTGCCTTTCATAGAGCGGGATTGAAACACTCTTTCTGTATTCTCTGCAAGTGGAAATCTCAAGCGCTTTGAGGCCTATGGTGAAAAAGGAAATATCTTCCCTTAAAATCTAGAGAGAAGGATTCTCAGAAGCAAATTTGAGATGTGTGTCCTCAACTAACAGAGTTGAACGTTTCTTTTGATACAGCAGTTTGTAAACACTCTTTTTGTGGAATCTGCAAGTGGATATTTGGATAACTGTGAAGATTTCGCTGGAAACGGGAATATCTTCAAATAAAATCTAGACAGAAGCATTCTCAGAAACTTGTTTGTGATGTCTGTCCTCAACTAACAGAGTTCAACCTTTCTTTTCATACAGTAATTTGGAAACACTTTATTTGCAGAATATGCAAGTGGATATTTGGATAACTGTGAAGATTTCGTTGGAAACGGGAATATCTTCATAGAAAATCTAGACAGAAGCATTCTCAGAAACTTCTTTGTGATGTGTGTCCTCAACTAACAGAGTTAAACCTTTCTTTTCATACAGCAATTTGGAAACACTTTTTTTGTAGAATATGCAAGTGGATATTTGGATAACTGTGATGATTTCCTTGGAAACGGGAAAATCTTCATATAAAATCCAGACGGAAGGATTCTCAGAAACTTTTTCTGATGTGTGTCCTCAACTAACAGGGTTCAACTTTTCTTTTGGTAGAACAGTTTGGAACCCCTCTTTTTGTAGAATCTCTAAGTGGATATTTGGATAGCTCTAAAGATTACGTTGGAAAAGGGAATATCTTCATCTAAAATCTAGACAGAAGCAGTCTCGGAAGCAACTTTGTGATATCTGCATTCAACTCTCAGAGCTGAACATTCCCTTTCATAGTGCAGGTTTGAAAAACTCTTTCTGCACTATCTGCAAGTGGACATTTCAAGCGCATTCAGTCCTATGGTGAAAAAGGAAACATCTTCTGATAAAATATACACAGAATCATTCTCAGAAACAAATTTGGGATGTGTGTCCTCAACTAACAGAGTTGAACCTCACTTTTGACACAGCAGTTTGGAAACACTCTTTTTGTAGCATCTACAAGGGGATATTTGGAGAACTGCGAAGATTTTGCTGAAAACGGGAATATCTTCATACAAAATCTAGACAGAAGCATTCTCAGAAACTTGTTTGTGATGTCTGTCCTCAACTAACAGAGTTCAACCTTTCTTTTGATACAGCAATTTGGAAACACACTTTTTGTGGAATCTGCAAGTGGATATTTGTATATCTGTGAAGATTTCGTTGGAAACGGGAATATCTTCATATAAAATCAAGACAGAAGCATTCTCAGAAACTTCTTTGCGTTGTGTGTCCTCAACTAACAGAGTTCAACCTTGCTTTTCATACAGCAGTTTGGAAACACTCTTTTTTCAGAGTCTGCAAGTGGATATTTGGATAACTGTAAAGATTTCGTTGGAAACGGGAGTTTCTTCATATAAAATCTAGACAGAAGCATTCTCAGAAACTTCTTTGTGATGTGTGTCCTCAACAAACAGAGTTCAACGTTTCTTTTGATAGAGCAGCTGGAAACACTCTTTCTTTGGAATCTCTAAGTGGATATTTGGATAGCTCTAACAATTTCGTTGGAAACGGGAATGTCTTCATCTAAAATCTAGACAGAAGCACTCTCAGAAACAACTTTGTGACATCTGCATTCAAGTCACAGAGCTGAACATTCCGTTTCATAGAGCGGGATTGAAACACTCTTTCTGTACTCTCTGCAAGTGGACCTCTCAAGTGCTTTGAGGCCTATGGTGAAAAAGGAAATATCTTCCGATAAAATCTACACAGAATCATTCTCAGAAACAAATTTGGGATGTGTGTCCTCAACTAACAGAGTTGAACCTCACTTTTGATACAGCAGTTTGGAAACACTCTTTTTGTAGTATCTGCAAGTGGATATTTGGATAACTGTGAAGATTTCGCTGGAAACGGGAATATCTTCATAGAAAATCTAGACAGAAGCATTCTCAGAAACTTCTTTGTGATGTCTGTTCTCAACTAACAGAGTTCAACCTTTCTTTTCATACAGTAATTTGGAAACACTTTATTTGCAGAATATGAAAGTGGATATTTGGATAACTGTGAAGATTTCATTGGAAACGGGAATATCTTCATAGAAAATCTAGACAGAAGCATTCTCAGAAACTTCTTTGTGATGTGTGTCCTCAACTAACAGAGTTCAACCTTTCTTTTCATACAGCAATTTGGAAAAACATTTCTTGTAGAATATGCAAGTGGATATTTGGATTACTGTGAAGATTTCGTTGGAAACGGGAAAATCTTCATATAAAATCCAGACGGAAGGATTCTCAGAAACATTTTCTGATGTGTGTCCTCAACTTACAAGGTTCAACCTTTCTTTTGATAGAGGAGTTTGGAAACCCTCTTTTTGTAGAATCTCTAAGTGGATATTTGGATAGCTCTAACGATTACGTAGGAAACGGGAATATCTTCATCTAAAATCTAGACAGAAGCACTCTCAGAAACAACTTTCTGATATCTGCATTCAAGTCACAGAGCTGAACATTCCCTTTCATAGTGCAGGTTTGAAACACTCTTTCTGCTCTCTCTGCAGGTGGACATTTCAAGCGCTTTCAGGCCTATGGTGAAGAAGGAAATATCTTCCGATAAAATCTACACAGAATCATTCTCAGAAACAAATTTGGGATGTGTGTCCTCAACTAACAGAGTTGAACCTCACTTTTGATACAGCAGTTTGGAAACACTCTTTTTGTAGTATCTGCAAGTGGATATTTGGATAACAGTGAAGATTTCGCTGGAAACGGGAATATCTTCATATAAAATCTAGACAGAAGCATTCCCAGAAACTTGTTTGTGATGTCTGTCCTCATCTAACAGTGTTCAACTTTTCTTTTGATACAGCAGTTTGGAAACACACTTTTTGCAGAATATGCAAGTGGATATTTGGATAACTGAAGATTTCGTTGGAAACGGGAATATCTTCATATAACATCCAGACGGAAGGATTCTCAGAAACTTTTTCTGATTTGTGTCCTCAACTTACAGGGTTCAACCTTTCTTTTGATAGAACAGTTTGGAAACCCTCTTTTTGTAGAATCTCTAAGTGGATATTTGGATAGCTCTAACGATTACGTATGAAAGGGGAATATCTTCATCTAAAATCTAGACAGAAGCACTCTCAGAAACAACACTGTGATATCTGCATTCAAGTCACAGAGCTGAACATTGCCTTTCATAGAGCGGGATTGAAACACTCTTTCTGTATTCTCTGCAAGTGGACCTCTCAAGCGCTTTGAGGCCTATTGTGAAAAAGGAAATATCTTCCCATAAAATCTAGACAGAAAGATTCTCAGAAGCAAATTTGAGATGTGTGTCCTCAACTAACAGAGTTGAACCTTTCTTTTGATACAGCAGTTTTCAAACACTCTTTTTGTGGAATCTGAAAGTGGACATTTGGTTAACTGTGAAGATTTCGCTGGAAACGGGAATATCTTCAAATAAAATCTAGACAGAAGCATTCTCAGAAACTTGTTTGTGATGTCTGTCCTCAACTAACAGAGTTCAAACTTTCTTTTCATACAGTAATTTGGAAACACTTTATTTGCAGAATATGCAAGTGGATATTTGGATAACTGTGAAGATTTCGTTGGAAACGGGAATATCTTCATAGAAAATCTAGACAGAAGCATTCTCAGAAACTTCTTTGTGATGTGTGTCCTCAACTAACAGAGTTCAACCTTTCTTTTCATACAGCAATTTGGAAACACTTTTTTTGTAGAATATGCAAGTGGATATTTGGATAACTGTGATGATTTCCTTGGAAACGGGAAAATCTTCATATAAAATCCAGACGGAAGGATTCTCAGAAACTTTTTCTGATGTGTGTCCTCAACTAACAGGGTTCAACTTTTCTTTTGGTAGAACAGTTTGGAACCCCTCTTTTTGTAGAATCTCTAAGTGGATATTTGGATAGCTCTAAAGATTACGTTGGAAAAGGGAATATCTTCATCAAAAATCTAGACAGAAGCAGTCTCGGAAACAACTTTGTGATATCTGCACTCAAGTCACAGAGCTGAACATTCCCTTTCATAGTGCAGGTTTGAAACACTCTTTCTGCACTATCTGCAAGTGGACATTTCAAGCGCATTCAGTCCTATGGTGAAAAAGGAAACATCTTCTGATAAAATCTACACAGAATCATTCTCAGAAACAAATTTGGGATGTGTGTCCTCAACTAACAGAGTTGAACCTCACTTTTGACACAGCAGTTTGGAAACACTCTTTTTGTAGAGTCTACAAGGGGATATTTGGAGAACTGCGAAGATTTCGCTGAAAACGGGAATATCTTCATACAAAATCTAGACAGAAGCATTCTCAGAAACTTGTTTGTGATGTCTGTCCTCAACTAACAGAGTTCAACCTTTCTTTTGATACAGCTATTTGGAAACACACTTTTGGTGGAATCTGCAGGTGGATATTTGTATATCTGTGAAGATTTCGTTGGAAACGGGAATATCTTTATATAAAATCAAGACAGAATCATTCTCAGAAACTTCTTTGCGTTGTGTGTCCTCAACTAACAGAGTTCAACCTTTCTTTTCATACAGCAGTTTGGAAACACTCTTTTTTCAGAATCTGCAAGTGGATATTTGGATAACTGTAAAGATTTCGTTGGAAACGGGAGCTTCTTCATATAAAATCTAGACAGAAGCATTCTCAGAAATTTCTTTGTGATGTGTGTCCTCAACAAACAGTGTTCAACGTTTCTTTTGATGGAGCATCTGGAAACACACTTTCTTTAGAATCCCTAAGTGGATATTTGGATATCTCTAACAATTTCGTTGGAAACGGGAATATCTTCATCTAAAATCTAGACAGAAGCACTCTCAGAAACAACTTTGTGACATCTGCATTCAAGTCACAGAGCTGAACATTCCCTTTCATAGAGCGGGATTGAAACACTCTTTCTGTACTCTCTGCAAGTGGACCTCTCAAGCGCTTTGAGGCCTATGGTGAAAAAGGAAATATCTTCCCATAAAATCTAGACAGAAGGATTCTCAGAAGCAAATTTGAGATGTGTGTCCTCAACTAACAGAGTTGAAACTTTCTTTTGATACAGCAGTTTGGAAACACTCTTTTTGTAGAATCTGCAAGTGGATATTTGGATAACTGTGAAGATTTCGTTGGAAACGGGAATATCTTCATATAAAATCTAGACAGAAGCATTCTCAGAAACTTCTTTGTGATGTGTGTCCTCAACTAACAGAGTTCAACCTTTCTTTTCATACAGCAATTTGGAAAAACATTTCTTGTAGAATATGCAAGTGGATATTTGGATTACTGTGAAGATTTCGTTGGAAACGGGAAAATCTTCATATAAAATCCAGACGGAAGGATTCTCAGAAACTTTTTCTGATGTGTGTCCTCAACTTACAAGGTTCAACCTTTCTTTTGATAGAAGAGTTTGGAAACCCTCTTTTTGTAGAATCTCTAAGTGGATATTTGGATAGTTCTAACGATTACATAGGAAACGGGAATATCTTCATCTAAAATCTAGACAGAAGCACTCTCAGAAACAACTTTGTGATATCTGCATTCAAGTCACAGAGCTGAACATTCCCTTTCATAGTGCAGGTTTGAAACACTCTTTCTGCTCTATCTGCATGTGGACATTTCAAGCGCTTTCAGGCCTATGGTGAAGAAGGAAATATCTTCCGATAAAATCTACACAGAATCATTCTCAGAAACAAATTTGGGATGTGTGTCCTCAACTAACAGAGTTGAACCTCACTTTTGATACAGCAGTTTGGAAACACTCTTTTTGTAGAATCTGCAAGTGGATATTTGGATAACTGTGAAGATTTCGCTGGAAACGGGAATATCTTCATATAAAATCTAGACAGAAGCATTCCCAGAAACTTGTTTGTGATGTCTGTCCTCATCTAACAGAGTTCAACCTTTCTTTTGATACAGCAATTTGGAAACACACTTTTTGCAGAATCTGCAAGTGGATATTTGGATAACTGTGAAGATTTCGTTGGAAACGGGAATATCTTCATATAACATCCAGACGGAAGGATTCTCAGAAACTTTTCTGATGTGTGTCCTCAACTTACCGGGTTCAACCTTTCTTTTGATAGAACAGTTTGGAAACCCTCTTTTTGTAGAATCTCTAAGTGGATATTTGGATAGCTCTAATGATTACGTAGGAAACGGGAATATCTTCATCTAAAATCTAGACAGAAGCACTCTCAGAAACAACATTGTGATATCTGCATTCAAGTCACAGAGCTGAACATTACCTTTCATAGAGCGGGATTGAAACACTCTTTCTGTATTCTCTGCAAGTGGACCTCTCAAGCGCTTTGAGGCCTATGGTGAAAAAGGAAATATCTTCCCATAAAATCTAGACAGAAAGATTCTCAGAAGCAAATTTGAGATGTGTGTCCTCAACTAACAGAGTTGAACCTTTCTTTTGATACAGCAGTTTGCAAACACTCTTTTTGTGGAATCTGCAAGTGGATATCTGGATAACTGTGAAGATTTCGCTGGAAACGGGAATATCTTCAAATAAAATCTAGACAGAAGCATTCTCAGAAACTTCTTTGTGATGTCTGTCCTCAACTAACAGAGTTCAACCTTTCTTTTGATACAGAAATTTGGAAACACACTTTTTGTGGAATCTGCAAGTGGATATTTGTATATCTGTGAAGATTTCGTTGGAAACGGGAATATCTTGATATAAAATCAAGACAGAAGCATTCTCAGAAACTTCTTTGCGATGTGTGTCCTCAACTAACAGAGTTCAACCTTTCTTTTCATACAGCAGTTTGGAAACACTCTTTTTTCAGAATCTGCAAGTGGATATTTGGATAACTGTGAAGATTTCGTTGGCAACGGGAGTTTCTTCATATAAAATCTAGACAGAAGCATTCTCAGAAAATTCTTTGTGATATGTGTCCTCAACAAACAGAGTTCAACGTTTCTTTTGATAGAGCATCTGGAAAAACTCTTTCTTTGGAATCTCTAAGTGGATATTTGGATAGCTCTAACAATTTCGTTGGAAACGGGAATGTCTTCATCTAAAATCTAGACAGAAGCACTCTCAGAAACAACTTTGTGACATCTGCATTCAAGTCACAGAGCTGAACATTCCCTTTCATAGAGCGGGATTGAAACACTCTTTCTGTACTCTCTGCAAGTGGACCTCTCAAGCGCTTTGAGACCTAAGGTGAAAAAGGAAATATGTTCCCATAAAATCTAGACAGAAAGATTCTCAGAAGCAAATTTGAGATGTGTGTCCTCAACTAACAGAGTTGAACCTTTCTTTTGATACAGCAGTTTGCAAACACTCTTTTTGTGGAATCTGCAAGTGGATATTTGGATAACTGTGAAGATTTCGCAGGAAACGGGAATATCTTCAAATAAAATCTAGACAGAAGCATTCTCAGAAACTTCTTTGTGATGTCTGTCCTCAACTAACAGAGTTCAACATTTCTTTTCATACAGTAATTTGGAAACACTTTATTTGCAGAATATGCAAGTGCATATTTGGATAACTGTGAAGATTTCGTTGGAAACGGGAGTTTCTTCATATAAAATCTAGACAGAAGCATTCTCAGAAACTTCTTTGTGATGTGTGTCCTCAACAAACAGAGTTCAACGTTTCTTTTGATTGAGCATCTGGAAACACTCTTTCTTTGGAATCTCTAAGTGGATATTTGGATAGCTCTAACTGTTTCATTGGAAACGGGAATGTCTTCATCTAAAATCTAGACAGAAGCACTCTCAGAAACAACTTTGTGACATCTGCATTCAAGTCACAGAGCTGAACATTCCCTTTCATAGAGTGGGATTGAAACACTCTTTCTGTACTCTCTGCGAGTGGACCTCTCATGCGCTTTGAGGCCTATGGTGAAAAAGGAAATATCTTCCCATAAAATCTAGACAGAAGGATTCTCAGAAGCAAATTTGAGATATGTGTCCTCAACTTACAGGGTTGAACCTTTCTTTTGATACAGCAGTTTGGAAACACTCTTTTTGTAGAATCTGCAAGTGGATATTTGGATAACTGTGAAGATTTCGTTGGAAACGGGAATATCTTCATATAAAATCTAGACAGAAGCATTCTCAGAAACTTGTTTGTGATGTCTGTCCTCAACTAACAGAGTTCAACCTTTCTTTTCATACAGTAATTTGGAAACACTTTATTTGCAGAATATGAAAGTGGATATTTGGATAACTTTGAAGATTTCGTTGGAAACTGGAATATCTTCATATAAAATCTAGACAGAAGCATTCTCAGAAACTTCTCTGTGATGTGTGGCCTGAACTAACAGAGTTCAACCTTTCTTTTCATACAGCAATTTGGAAAAACATTTCTTGTAGAATATGCAAGTGGATATTTGGATAACTGTGAAGATTTCATTGGAAACGGGAAAATCTTCATATAAAATCCAGACGGAAGGATTCTCAGAAACCTTTTCTGATGTGTGTCCTCAACTTACAAGGTTCAACCTTTCTTTTGATAGAAGAGTTTGGAACCCCTCTTTTTGTAGAATCTCTAAGTGGATATTTGGATAGCTCTAACGATTACGTAGGAAACGGGAATATCTTCATCTAAAATCTAGACAGAAGCACTCTCAGAAACAACTTTGTGATATCTGCATTCAAGTCACAGAGCTGAACATTCCCTTTCATAGTGCAGATTTGAAACACTCTTTCTGCTCCATCTGCAGGTGAACATTTCAAGCGCTTTCAGGCCTATGGTGAAGAAGGAAATATCTTCCGATAAAATCTACACAGAATCATTCTCAGAAACAAATTTGGGATGTGTGTCCTCAACTAACAGAGCTGAACCTCACTTTTGATACAGCAGTTTGGAAACACTCTTTTTGTAGAATCTGCAAGTGGATATTTGGATAACTGTGAAGATTTCGCTGGAAACGGGAATATCTTGATATAAAATCTAGACAGAAGCATTCCCAGAAACTTGTTTGTGATGTCTGTCCTCATCTAACAGAGTTCAACCTTTCTTTTGATACAGCAATTTGGAAACACACTTTTTGCAGAATATGCAAGTGGATAATTGGATAACTGTGAAGATTTCGTTGGAAACGGGAATATCTTTATATGAAATCTAGACAGAAGCATTCTCAGAAACTTCTTTGTGATGTCTGTCCTCAACTAACAGAGTTCAACCTTTCTTTTCATACAGTAATTTGGAAACACTTTATTTGCAGAATATGCAAGTGGATATTTGGATAACTGTGAAGATTTCGTTGGAAACGGGAATATCTTCATATAAAATCTAGACAGAAGCATTCTCAGAAACTTCTTTGTGATGTGTGTCCTCAACTAACAGAGTTCAACCTTTCTTTTCATACAGCAATTTGGAAAAACATTTCTTTTAGAATATGCAAGTGGATATTTGGATTACTGTGAAGATTTCGTTGGAAACGGGAAAATCTTCATATACAATCCAGACGGAAAGATTCTCAGAAACTTTTTCTGATGTGTATCCTCAACTTACAAGGTTCAACCTTTCTTTTGATAGAAGAGTTTGGAAACCCTCTTTTTGTAGAATCTCTAAGTGGATATTTGGATAGCTCTAACGATTACGTAGGAAACGGGAATATCTTCATCTAAAATCTAGACAGAAGCACCCTCAGAAACAACTTTGTGATATCTGCATTCAAGTCACAGAGCTGAACATTCCCTTTCATAGTGCAGGTTTGAAACACTCTTTCTGCTCTATCTGCAGGTGGACATTTCAAGCGCTTTCAGGCCTATGGTGAAGAAGGAAATATCTTCCGATAAAATCTACACAGAATCATTCTCAGAAACAAATTTGGGATGTGTGTCCTCAACTAACAGAGTTGAACCTCACTTTTGATACAGCAGTTTGGAAACACTCTTTTTGTAGAATCTGCAAGTGGATATTTGGATAACTGTGAAGATTTTGCTGGAAACGGGAATATCTTCAAATAAAATCTAGACAGAAGCATTCACAGAAACTTGTTTGTGATGTCTGTCCTCAACTAACAGAGTTCAACCTTTCTTTTGATACAGCAATTTGGAAACACACTGTTTGCAGAATATGCAAGTGGATATTTGGATAACTGAAGATTTCGTTGGAAACGGGAATATCTTCATATAACATCCAGACGGAAGGATTCTCAGAAACTTTTTCTGATGTGTGTCCTCAACTTACAGGGTTCAACCTTTCTTTAGATAGAACAGTTTGGAAACCCTCTTTTTGTAGAATCTCTAAGTGGATATTTGGATAGCTCTAATGATTACGTAGGAAACGGGAATATCTTCATCTAAAATCTAGACAGAAGCACTCTCAGAAACAACTTTGTGATATCTGCATTCAAGTCACAGAGCTGAACATTCCCTTTCATAGAGCGGGATTGAAACACTCTTTCTGTATTCTCTGCAAGTGGACCTCTCAAGCGCTTTGAGGCCTATGGTGAAAAAGGAAATATCTTCCCATAAAATCTAGACAGAAAGATTCTCAGAAGCAAATTTGAGATGTGTGTCCTCAACTAACAGAGTTGAACCTTTCTTTTGATACAGCAGTTTGCAAACACTCCTTTTGTGGAATCTGCAAGTGGATATTTGGATAACTGTGAAGATTTCGCTGGAAACGGGAATATCTTCAAATAAAATCTAGACAGAAGCATTCTCAGAAACTTGTTTGTGATGTCTGTCCTCAACTAACAGAGTTCAACCTTTCTTTTCATACAGTAATTTGGAAACACTTTATTTGCAGAATATGCAAGTGGATATTTGGATAACTGTGAAGATTTCGTTGGAAACGGGAATATCTTCATAGAAAATCTAGACAGAAGCATTCTCAGAAACTTCTTTGTGATGTGTGTCCTCAACTAACAGAGTTCAACCTTTCTTTTCATACAGCAATTTGGAAACACTTTTTTTGTATAATATGCAAGTGGATATTTGGATAACTGTGATGATTTCCTTGGAAACGGGAAAATCTTCATATAAAATCCAGACGGAAGGATTCTCAGAAACTTTTTCTGATGTGTGTCCTCAACTAACAGGGTTCAACTTTTCTTTTGGTAGAACAGTTTGGAACCCCTCTTTTTGAAGGATCTCTAAGTGGATATTTGGATAGCTCTAAAGATTACGTTGGAAAAGGGAATATCTTCATCTAAAATCTAGACAGAAGCAGTCTCGGAAACAACTTTGTGATATCTGCATTCAAGTCACAGAGCTGAACATTCCCTTTCATAGTGCAGGTTTGAAACACTCTTTCTGCACTATCTGCAAGTGGACATTTCAAGCGCATTCAGTCCTATGGTGAAAAAGGAAACATCTTCTGATAAAATCTACACAGAATCATTCTCAGAAACAAATTTGGGATGTGTGTCCTCAACTAACAGAGTTGAACCTCACTTTTGACACAGCAGTTTGGAAACACTCTTTTTGCAGAATCTACAAGGGGATATTTGGAGAACTGCGAAGATTTTGCTGAAAACGGGAATATCTTCATCCAGAATCTAGACAGAAGCATTCAAAGAAACTTGTTTGTGATGTCTGTCCTCAACTAACAGAGTTCAACCTTTCTTTTGATACAGCAATTTGGAAACACACTTTTTGTGGAATCTGCAAGTGGATATTTGTATATCTGTGAAGATTTCGTTGGAAACGGGAATATCTTCATATAAAATCAAGACAGAAGCATTCTCAGAAACTTCTTTGCGATGTGTGTCCTCAACTAACAGAGTTCAACCTTTCTTTTCATACAGCAGTTTGGAAACACTCTTTTTTCAGAATCTGCAAGTGGATATTTGGATAACTGTGAAGATTTCGTTGGAAACGGGAGTTTATTCATATAAAATCTAGACAGAAGCATTCTCAGAAACTTCTTTGTGATGTGTGTCCTCAACAAATAGAGTTCAACGTTTCTTTTGAAAGAGCATCTGGAAACACTCTTTCTTTGGAATCTCTAAGTGGATATTTGGATAGCTCTAACTGTTTCGTTGGAAACGGGAATGTCTTCATCTAAAATCTAGACAGAAGCACTCTCAGAAACAACATTGTGACATCTGCATTCAAGTCACAGAGCTGAACATTCCCTTTCATAGAGCGGGATTGAAACACTCTTTCTGTACTCTCTGCAAGTGGACCTCTCAAGCGCTTTGAGGCCTATGGTGAAAAAGGAAATATCTTCCCATAAAATCTAGACAGAAGGATTCTCAGAAGCAAATTTGAGATGTGTGTCCTCAACTAACAGAGTTGAACCTTTCTTTTGATACAGCAGTTTGGAAACACTCTTTTTGTAGAATCTGCAAGTGGATATTTGGATAACTGTGAAGATTTCGTTGGAAACGGGAATATCTTCATATAAAATCTAGACAGAAGCATTCTCAGAAACTTGTTTGTGATGTCTGTCCTCAACTAACAGAGTTCAACCTTTCTTTTCATACAGTAATTTGGAAACACTTTATTTGCAGAATATGAAAGTGGATATTTGGATAACTGTGAAGATTTCGTTGGAAACGGGAATATCTTCATATAAAATCTAGACAGAAGCATTCTCAGAAACTTCTTTGTGATGTGTGTCCTCAACTAACAGAGTTCAACCTTTCTTTACATACAGCAATTTGGAGAAACATTTCTTGTAGTATATGAAAGTGGATATTTGGATTACTGTGAAGATTTCGTTGGAAACGGGAAAATCTTCATATAAAATCCAGACGGAAGGATTCTCAGAAACTTTTTCTGATGTGTGTCCTCAACTTACAAGGTTCAAACTTTCTTTTGATAGAAGAGTTTGGAAACCCTCTTTTTGCAGAATCTCTAGGTGGATATTTGGATAGCTCTAACGATTATGTAGGAAACGGGAATATCTTCATCTAAAATCTAGACAGAAGCACTCTCAGAAACAACTTTGTGATATCTGCATTCAAGTCACAGAGCTGTACATTCCCTTTCATAGTGCAGGTTTGAAACACTCTTTCTGCTCGATCTGCAGTTGGACAATTCAAGCGGTTTCAGGCCTATGGTGAAGAAGGAAATATCTTCCGATAAAAACTACACAGAAGCATTCTCAGAAACAAATTTGGGATGTGTGTCCTCAACTAACAGAGTTGAACCTCACTTTTGATACAGCAGTTTGGAAACACTCTTTTTGTAGAATCTGCAAGTGGATATTTGGATAACTGTGAAGATTTCGCTGGAAACGGGAATATCTTCATATAAAATCTAGACAGAAGCATTCTCAGAAACTTCTTTGTGATGTGTGTCCTCAACTAACAGAGTTCAACCTTTCTTTTCATACAGGAATTTGGAAAAACATTTCTTGTAGAATCTGCAAGTGGATATTTGGATAACTGTGAAGATTTCGTTGGAAACGGGAAAATCATCATATAAAATCCAGACGGAAGGATTCTCAGAAACTTTTTCTGATGTGTGTCCTCAACTAACAGGGTTCAACTTTTCTTTTGGTAGAACAGTTTGGAACCCCTCTTTTTGTAGAATCTCTAAGTGGATATTTGGATAGCTCTAAAGATTACGTTGGAAAAGGGAATATCTTCATCAAAAATCTAGACAGAAGCAGTCTCGGAAACAACTTTGTGATATCTGCACTCAAGTCACAGAGCTGAACATTCCCTTTCATAGTCCAGGTTTGAAACCCTCTTTCTGCACTATCTGCAAGTGGACATTTCAAGCGCATTCAGTCCTATGGTGAAAAAGGAAACATCTTCTGATAAAATATACACAGAATCATTCTCAGAAAGAAATTTGGGATGTGTGTCCTCAACTAACAGAGTTGAACCTCACTTTTGACACAGCAGTTTGGAAACACTCTTTTTGTAGAATCTACAAGGGGATATTTGGAGAACTGCGAAGATTTCGCTGAAAACGGGAATATCTTCATACAAAATCTAGACAGAAGCATTCTCAGAAACTTGTTTGTGATGTCTGTCCTCAACTAACAGAGTTCAACCTTTCTTTTGATACAGCAATTTGGAAACACACTTTTTGTGGAATCTGCAAGTGGATATTTGTATAACTGTGAAGATTTCGTTGGAAACGGGAATATCTTCATATAAAATCAAGACAGAAGCATTCTCAGAAACTTCTTTGCGTTGTGTGTCCTCAAGTAACAGAGTTCAACCTTTCTTTTCGTACAGCAGTTTGGAAACACTCTTTTTTCAGAATCTGCAAGTGGATATTTGGATAACTGTAAAGATTTCGTTGGAAACGGGAGTTTCTTCATATAAAATCTAGACAGAAGCATTCTCAGAAACTTCTTTGTGATGTGTGTCCTCAACTAACAGAGTTCAACCTTTCTTTTCATACAGCAATTTGGAAAAACATTTCTTGTAGAATCTGCAAGTGGATATTTGGATTACTGTGAAGATTTCGTTGGAAACGGGAAAATCTTCATATAAAATCCACACGGAAGGATTCTCAGAAACTTTTTCTGATGTGTGTCCTCAACTTACAAGGTTCAACCTTTCTTTTGATAGAAGAGTTTGGAAACCCTCTTTTTGTAGAATCTCTAAGTGGATATTTGGATAGCTCTAACGATTACGTAGGAAACGGGAATATCTTCATCTAAAATCTAGACAGAAGCAGTCTCAGAAACAACTTTGTGATATCTGCATTCAAGTCACAGAGCTGTACATTCCCTTTCATAGTGCAGGTTTGAAACACTCTTTCTGCTCTATCTGCAGTTGGACATTTCAAGCGGTTTCAGGCCTATGGTGAAGAAGGAAATATCTTCCGATAAAAACTACACAGAATCATTCTCAGAAACAAATTTGGGATGTGTGTCCTCAACTAACAGAGTTGAACCTCACTTTTGATACAGCAGTTTGGAAACACTCTTTTTGTGGAATCTGCAAGTGGATATTCGGATAACTGTGAAGATTTCACTGGAAACGGGAATATCTTCAAATAAATTCTAGACAGAAGCATTCTCAGAAACTTGTTTGTGATGTCTGTCCTCAACTAACAGAGTTCAACCTTTCTTTTCATACAGTAATTTGGAAACACTTTATTTGCAGAATATGCAAGTGGATATTTGGATAACTGTGAAGATTTCGTTGGAAACGGGAATATCTTCATATAAAATCAAGACAGAAGCATTCTCAGAAACTTCTTTGCGTTGTGTGTCCTCAACTAACAGAGTTCAACCTTTCTTTTCATACAGCAGTTTGGAAACACTCTTTTTTCAGAATCTGCATGTGGATATTTGGATAACTGTAAAGATTTCGTTGGAAACGGGAGTTTCTTCATATAAAATCTAGACAGAAGCATTCTCAGAAACTTCTTTGTGATGTGTGTCCTCAACTAACAGAGTTCAACCTTTCTTTTCATACAGCAATTTGGAAAAACATTTCTTGTAGAATCTGCAAGTGGATATTTGGATTACTGTGAAGATTTCGTTGGAAACGGGAAAATCTTCATATAAAATCCAGACGGAAGGATTCTCAGAAACTTTTTCTGATGTGTGTCCTCAACTTACAAGGTTCAACCTTTCTTTTGATAGAAGAGTTTGGAAACCCTCTTTTTGTAGAATCTCTAAGTGGATATTTGGATAGCTCTAACGATTACGTAGGAAACGGGAATATCTTCATCTAAAATCTAGACAGAAGCACTCTCAGAAACAACTTTGTGATATCTGCATTCAAGTCACAGAGCTGAACATTCCCTTTCATAGAGCGGGATTGAAACACTCTTTCTGTACTCTCTGCAAGTGGACACTTCCAGCGCTTTGAGCCCTATGGTGAAAAAGGAAATATATTCCCTTAAAATCTAGACAGAAGGATTCTCAGAAGCAAATTTGAGATGTGTGTCCTCAACTAACAGAGTTGAACCTTTCTTTTGATACAGCAGTTTGCAAACACTCTTTTTGTGGAATCTGCAAGTGGATATTCGGATAACTGTGAAGATTTCGCTGGAAACGGGAATATCTTCAAATAAAATCTAGACAGAAGCATTCTCAGAAACTTGTTTGTGATGTCTGTCCTCAACTAACAGAGTTCAACCTTTCTTTTCATACAGTAATTTGGAAACACTTTATTTGCAGAATATGCAAGTGGATATTTGGATAACTGTGAAGATTTCGTTGGACACGGGAATATCTTCATAGAAAATCTAGACAGAAGCATTCTCAGAAACTTCTTTGTGATGTGTGTCCTCAACTAACAGAGTTCAACCTTTCTTTTCATACAGCAATTTGGAAACACTTTTTTTGTAGAATATGCAAGTGGATATTTGGATAACTGTGATGATTTCGTTGGAAACGGGAAAATCCTCATATAAAATCCAGACGGAAGGATTCTCAGAAACTTTTTCTGATGTGTGTCCTCAACTAACAGGGTTCAACTTTTCTTTTGGTAGAACAGTTTGGAACCCCTCTTTTTGTAGAATCTCTAAGTGGATATTTGGATAGCTCTAAAGATTACGTTGGAAAAGGGAATATCTTCATCTAAAATCTAGACAGAAGCAGTCTCGGAAACAACTTTGTGATATCTGCATTCAAGTCACAGAGCTGAACATTCCCTTTCATAGTGCAGGTTTGAAACACTCTTTCTGCACTATCTGCAAGTGGACATTTCAAGCGCATTCAGTCCTATGGTGAAAAAGGAAACATCTTCTGATAAAATATACACAGAATCATTCTCAGAAACAAATTTGGGATGTGTGTCCTCAACTAACAGAGTTGAACCTCACTTTTGACACAGCAGTTTGGAAACACTCTTTTTGTAGAATCTACAAGGGGATATTTGGAGAACTGCGAAGATTTCGCTGAAAACGGGAATATCTTCATACAAAATCTAGACAGAAGCATTCTCAGAAACTTGTTTGTGATGTCTGTCCTCAACTAACAGAGTTCAACATTTCTTTTGATACAGCAATTTGGAAACACACTTTTTGTGGAATCTGCAAGTGGATATTTGTATAACTGTGAAGATTTCGTTGGAAACGGGAATATCTTCATATAAAATCTAGACAGAAGCATTCTCAGAAACTTCTTTGTGATGTCTGTCCTCAACTAACAGAGTTCAACCTTTCTTTTCATACAGTAATTTGGAAACACTTTATTTGCAGAATGTGCAAGTGGATATTTGAATAACTGTGAAGATTTCGTTGGAAACGGGAATATCTTCATAGAAAATCTAGACAGAAGCATTCTCAGAAACTTCTTTGTGATGTGTGTCCTCAACTAACAGAGTTCAACCTTTCTTTTAATACAGCAATTTGGAAAAACTTTTCTTGTAGAATATGCAAGTGGATATTTGGATTACTGTGAAGATTTCGTTGGAAACGGGAAAATCTTCATATAAAATCCAGACGGAAGGATTCTCAGAAACTTTTTCTGATGTGTGTCCTCAACTTACAAGGTTCAACCTTTCTTTTGATAGAAGAGTTTGGAAACCCTCTTTTTGTAGAATCTCTAAGTGGATATTTGGATAGCTCTAACGATTACGTAGGAAACGGGAATATCTTCATCTAAAATCTAGACAGAAGCACTCTCAGAAACAACTTTGTGATATCTGCATTCAAGTCACAGAGCTGAACATTCCCTTTCATAGTGCAGGTTTGAAACACTCTTTCTGCTCTATCTGCAGGTGGACATTTCAAGCGCATTCAGGCCTATGGTGAAGAAGGAAATATCTTCCGATAAAATCTACACAGAATCATTCTCAGAAACAAATTTGGGATGTGTGTCCTCAACTAACAGAGTTGAACCTCACTTTTGATACAGCAGTTTGGAAACACTCTTTTTGTAGAATCTGCAAGTGGATATTTGGATAACTGTGAAGATTTCGCTGGAAACGGGAATATCTTCAAATAAAATCTAGACAGAAGCATTCTCAGAAACTTGTTTGTGATGTGTGTCCTCAACTAACAGAGCTCAACCTTTCTTTTCATACAGTAATTTGGAAACACTTTATTTGCAGAATATGCAAGTGGATATTTGGATAACTGTGAAGATTTCGTTGGACACGGGAATATCTTCATAGAAAATCTAGACAGAAGCATTCTCAGAAACTTCTTTGTGATGTGTGTCCTCAACTAACAGAGTTCAACCTTTCTTTTCATACAGCAATTTGGAAACACTTTTTTTGTAGAATATGCAAGTGGATATTTGGATAACTGTGACGATTTCGTTGGAAACGGGAAAATCTTCATATAAAATCCAGACGGAAGGATTCTCAGAAACTTTTTCTGATGTGTGTCCTCAACTAACAGGGTTCAACTTTTCTTTTGGTAGAACAGTTTGGAACCCCTCTTTTTGTAGAATCTCTAAGTGGATATTTCGATAGCTCTAAAGATTACTTTGGGAAAGGGAATATCTTCATCTGAAATCTAGACAGAAGCAGTCTCGGAAACAACTTTGTGATATCTGCACTCAAGTCACAGAGCTGAACATTCCCTTTCATAGTGCAGGTTTGAAACACTGTTTCTGCACTATCTGCAAGTGGACATTTCAAGCGCATTCAGTCCTATGGTGAAAAAGGAAACATCTTCTGATAAAATCTACACAGAATCATTCTCAGAAACAAATTTGGGATGTGTGTCCTCAACTAACAGAGTTGAACCTCACTTTTGACACAGCAGTTTGGAAACACTCTTTTTGTAGAATCTACAAGGGGATATTTGGAGAACTGCGAAGATTTCGCTGAAAACGGGAATATCTTCATACAAAATCTAGACAGAAGCATTCTCAGAAACTTGTTTGTGATGTCTGTCCTCAACTAACAGAGTTCAACCTTTCTTTTGATACAGGAATTTGGAAACACACTTTTTGTGGAATCTGCAAGTGGATATTTGTATAACTGTGAAGATTTCGTTGGAAACGGGAATATCTTCATATAAAATCAAGACAGAAGCATTCTCAGAAACTTCTTTGCGTTGTGTGTCCTCAACTAACAGAGTTCAACCTTTCTTTTCATACAGCAGTTTGGAAACACTCTTTTTTCAGAATCTGCAAGTGGATATTTGGATAACTGTAAAGATTTCGTTGGAAACGGGAGTTTCTTCATATAAAATCTAGACAGAAGCATTCTCAGAAACTTCTTTGTGATGTGTGTCCTCAACAAACAGAGTTCAACGTTTCTTTTGATAGAGCATCTGGAAACACTCTTTCTTTGGAATCTCTAAGTGGATATTTGGATAGGTCCAAGAATTTCGTTGGAAACGGGAATGTCTTCATCTAAAATCTAGACAGAAGCACTCTCAGAAACAACTTTGTGACATCTGCATTCAAGTCACAGAGCTGAACATTCCCTTTCATAGAGCGGGATTGAAACACTCTTTCTGTACTCTGCAAGTGGACCTCTCAAGCACTTTGAGGCCTATGGTGAAAAAGGAAATATCTTCCCATAAAATCTAGACAGAAGGATTCTCAGAAGCAAATTTGAGATGTGTGTCCTCAACTAACAGAGTTCAACCTTTCTTTTGATACAGCAGTTTGGAAACACTCTTTTTTCAGAATCGGCAAGTGGATATTTGGATAACTGTGAAGATTTCGTTGGAAACGGGAATATCTTCATATAAAATCTAGACAGAAGCATTCTCAGAAACTTCTTTGTGATGTCTGTCCTCAATTAACAGAGTTCAACCTTTCTATTCACAAGTAATTTGGAAACACTTTATTTGCAGAATATGAAAGTGGATATTTTGGATAACTGTGAAGATTTCGTTGGAAACGGGAATATCTTCATAGAAAATCTAGACAGAAGCATTCTCAGAAACTTCTTTGTGATGTGTGTCCTCAACTCACCGAGTTGAACCTTTCTTTTCATACAGCAATTTGGAAAAATATTTCTTGTAGAATATGCAAGTGGATATTTGGATTACTGTGAAGATTTCGTAGGAAATGGGAAAATCTTCATATAAAATCCAGACGGAAGGATTCGCAGAAACTTTTTCTGATGTGTGTCCTCAACTTACAAGGTTCAACCTTTCTTTTGATAGAAGAGTTTGGAAACCCTCTTTTTGTAGAATCTCTAAGTGGATATTTGGATAGCTCTAATGATTACGTAGGAAATGGGAGTATCTTCATCTAAAATCTAGACAGAAGCACTCTCAGAAACAACTTTGTGATATCTGCATTCAAGTCACAGAGCTGAACATTCCCTTTCATAGTGCAGGTTTGAAACACTCTTTCTGCTCTATCTGCAGGTGGACATTTCAAGCGCATTGAGGCCTATTGTGAAGAAGGAAATATCTTCCGATAAAATCTACACAGAATCATTCTCAGAAACAAATTTGGGATGTGTGTCCTCAACTAACAGAGTTGAACCTCACTTTTGATACAGCAGTTTGGAAACACTCTTTTTGTAGAATCTGCAAGTGGATATTTGGATAACTGTGAAGATTTCGCTGGAAACGGGAATATCTTCAAATAAAATCTAGACAGAAGCATTCTCAGAAACTTCTTTGTGATGTGTGTCCTCAACTAACAGAGTTCAACCTTTCTTTTCATACAGCAATTTGGAAACACTTTTTTTGTAGAATATGCAAGTGGATATTTGTATAACTGTGAAGATTTCGTTGGAAACGGGAAAATCTTCATATAAAATCCAGACGGAAGGATTCTCAGAAACTTTTTCTGATGTGTGTCCTCAACTAACAGGGTTCAACTTTTCTTTTGGTAGAACAGTTTGGAACCCCTCTTTTTGTAGAATCTCTAAGTGGATATTTCGATAGCTCTAAAGATTACGTTGGGAAAGGGAATATCTTCATCTGAAATCTAGACAGAAGCAGTCTCGGAAACAACTTTGTGATATCTGCACTCAAGTCACAGAGCTGAACATTCCCTTTCATAGTGCAGGTTTGAAACACTGTTTCTGCACTATCTGCAAGTGGACATTTCAAGCGCATTCAGTCCTATGGTGAAAAAGGAAACATCTTCTGATAAAATCTACACAGAATCATTCTCAGAAACAAATTTGGGATGTGTGTCCTCAACTAACAGAGTTGAACCTCACTTTTGACACAGCAGTTTGGAAACACTCTTTTTGTAGAATCTACAAGGGGATATTTGGAGAACTGCGAAGATTTCGCTGAAAACGGGAATATCTTCATACAAAATCTAGACAGAAGCATTCTCAGAAACTTGTTTGTGATGTCTGTCCTCAACTAACAGAGTTCAACCTTTCTTTTGATACAGGAATTTGGAAACACACTTTTTGTGGAATCTGCAAGTGGATATTTGTATAACTGTGAAGATTTCGTTGGAAACGGGAATATCTTCATATAAAATCAAGACAGAAGCATTCTCAGAAACTTCTTTGCGTTGTGTGTCCTCAACTAACAGAGTTCAACCTTTCTTTTCATACAGCAGTTTGGAAACACTCTTTTTTCAGAATCTGCAAGTGGATATTTGGATAACTGTAAAGATTTCGTTGGAAACGGGAGTTTCTTCATATAAAATCTAGACAGAAGCATTCTCAGAAACTTCTTTGTGATGTGTGTCCTCAACAAACAGAGTTCAACGTTTCTTTTGATAGAGCATCTGGAAACACTCTTTCTTTGGAATCTCTAAGTGGATATTTGGATAGGTCCAACAATTTCGTTGGAAACGGGAATGTCTTCATCTAAAATCTAGACAGAAGCACTCTCAGAAACAACTTTGTGACATCTGCATTCAAGTCACAGAGCTGAACATTCCCTTTCATAGAGCGTGATTGAAACACTCTTTCTGTACTCTGCAAGTGGACCTCTCAAGCACTTTGAGGCCTATGGTGAAAAAGGAAATATCTTCCCATAAAATCTAGACAGAAGGATTCTCAGAAGCAAATTTGAGATGTGTGTCCTCAACTAACAGAGTTCAACCTTTCTTTTGATACAGCAGTTTGGAAACACTCTTTTTTCAGAATCTGCAAGTGGATATTTGGATAACTGTGAAGATTTCGTTGGAAACGGGAATATCTTCATATAAAATCTAGACAGAAGCATTCTCAGAAACTTCTTTGTGATGTCTGTCCTCAATTAACAGAGTTCAACCTTTCTATTCACAAGTAATTTGGAAACACTTTATTTGCAGAATATGAAAGTGGATATTTTGGATAACTGTGAAGATTTCATTGGAAACGGGAATATCTTCATAGAAAATCTAGACAGAAGCATTCTCAGAAACTTCTTTGTGATGTGTGTCCTCAACTCACCGAGTTGAACCTTTCTTTTCATACAGCAATTTGGAAAAATATTTCTTGTAGAATATGCAAGTGGATATTTGGATTACAGTGAAGATTTCGTAGGAAATGGGAAAATCTTCATATAAAATCCAGACGGAAGGATTCGCAGAAACTTTTTCTGATGTGTGTCCTCAACTTACAAGGTTCAACCTTTCTTTTGATAGAAGAGTTTGGAAACCCTCTTTTTGTAGAATCTCTAAGTGGATATTTGGATAGCTCTAATGATTACGTAGGAAACGGGAGTATCTTCATCTAAAATCTAGACAGAAGCACTCTCAGAAACAACTTTGTGATATCTGCATTCAAGTCACAGAGCTGAACATTCCCTTTCATAGTGCAGGTTTGAAACACTCTTTCTGCTCTATCTGCAGGTGGACATTTCAAGCGCATTGAGGCCTATGGTGAAGAAGGAAATATCTTCCGATAAAATCTAGACAGAAGGATTCTCAGAAACTTCTTTGTGATGTGTCTCCTTAACTAACAGAGTTCAACCTTTCTTTTCATACAGCAATTTGGAAAAACATTTCTTGTAGAATCTGCAAGTGGATATTTGGATTACTGTGAAGATTTCGTTGGAAACGGGAAAATCTTCATATAAAATCCAGACGGAAGGATTCTCAGAAACTTTTTCTGATGTGTGTCCTCAACTTACAAGCTTCAACCTTTCTTTTGATAGAAGAGTTTGGAAACCCTCTTTTTGTAGAATCTCTAAGTGGATATTTGGATAGCTCTAACGATTACGTAGGAAACGGGAATATCTTCATCTAAAATCTAGACAGAAGCACTCTCAGAAACAACTTTGTGATATCGGCATTCATGTCACAGAGCTGAACATTCCCTTTCATAGAGCGGGATTGAAACACTCTTTCTGTACTCTCTGCAAGGGGACGTCTCAAGCGCTTTGAGGCCTATGGTGAAAAAGGAAATATATTCCCTTAAAATCTAGACAGAAGGATTCTCAGAAGCAAATTTGAGATGTGTGTCCTCAAATAACAGAGTTGAACCTTTCTTTTGATACAGCATTTTGCAAACACCCTTTTTGTGGAATATGCAAGTGGATATTCGGATAACTGTGAAGATTTCGCTGGAAACGGGAATATCTTCAAATAAAATCTAGACAGAAGCATTCTCAGAAACTTGTTTGTGATGTGTGTCCTCAACTAACAGAGTTCAACCTTTCTTTTCATACAGTAATTTGGAAACACTTTATTTGCAGAATATGCAAGTGGATATTTGGATAACTGTGAAGATTTCGTTGGACACGGGAATATCTTCATAGAAAATCTAGAAAGAAGGATTCTCAGAAACTTCTTTGTGATGTGTGTCCTCAACTAACAGAGTTCAACCTTTCTTTTCATACAGCAATTTGGAAACACTTTTTTTGTAGCATATGCAAGTGGATATTTGGATAACTGTGATGATTTCGTTGGAAACGGGAAAATCTTCATATAAAATCCAGACGGAAGGATTCTCAGAAACTTTTTCTGATGTGTGTCCTCAACTAACAGGGTTCAACTTTTCTTTTGGTAGAACAGTTTGGAAAACCTCTTTTTGTAGAATCTCTAAGTGCATATTTCGATAGCTCTAAAGATTACTTTGGAAAAGGGAATATCTTCATCTAAAATCTAGACAGAAGCAGTCTCGGAAACAACTTTGTGATATCTGCATTCAAGTCACAGAGCTGAACATTCCCTTTCATAGTGCAGGTTTGAAACACTCTTTCTGCACTATCTGCAAGTGGACATTTCAAGCGCGTTCAGTCCTATGGTGAAAAAGGAAACATCTTCTGATAAAATATA
The DNA here is from genome assembly GCF_029281585.2 of Gorilla gorilla gorilla. Lineage (NCBI taxonomy): Eukaryota > Metazoa > Chordata > Mammalia > Primates > Hominidae > Gorilla > Gorilla gorilla. The sequence goes on along the minus strand of NC_073241.2, from coordinate 33,654,913 downwards.
CACAGAATCATTCTCAGAAACAAATTTGGGATGTGTGTCCTCAACTAACAGAGTTGAACCTCACTTTTGACACAGCAGTTTGGAAACACTCTTTTTGTAGAATCTACAAGGGGATATTTGGAGAACTGCGAAGATTTTGCTGAAAACGGGAATATCTTCATACAAAATCTAGACAGAAGCATTCTCAGAAACTTGTTTGTGATGTCTGTCCTCAACTAACAGAGTTCAACATTTCTTTTGATACAGCAATTTGGAAACACACTTTTTGTGGAATCTGTAAGTGGATATTTGTATAACTGTGAAGATTTCGTTGGAAACGGGAATATCTTCATATAAAATCAAGACAGAAGCATTCTCAGAAACTTCTTCGCATTGTGTGTCCTCAACTAACAGAGTTCAACATTTCTTTTCATACAGCAGTTTGGAAACACTCTTTTTTCAGAATCTGCAAGTGGATATTTGGATAACTGTGAAGATTTCGTTGGAAACGGGAGTTTCTTCATATAAAATCTAGACAGAAGCATTCTCAGAAACTTCTTTGTGATGTGTGTCCTCAACAAACAGAGTTCAACGTTTCTTTTGATAGAGCAGCTGGAAACACTCTTTCTTTGGAATCTCTAAGTGGATATTTGGATAGCTCTAACAATTTCATTGGAAACGGGAATATCTTCATCTAAAATCTAGACAGAAGCACTCTCAGAAACAACTTTGTGACATCTGCATTCAAGTCACAGAGCTGAACATTCCCTTTCATAGAGCGGGATTGAAACACTCTTTCTGTACTCTCTGCATGTGGACCTCTCAAGCGCTTTGAGGCCTATGGTGAAAAAGGAAATATCTTCCCATAAAATCTAGACAGAAGGATTCTCAGAAGCAAATTTGAGATGTGTGTCCTCAACTAACAGAGTTGAACCTTTCTTTTGATACAGCAGTTTGCAAACACTCTTTTTGTAGAATCTGCAAGTGGATATTTGGATAACTGTGAAGATTTCATTGGAAACGGGAATATCTTCATATAAAATCTAGACAGAAGCATTCTCAGAAACTTCTTTGTGATGTCTGTCCTCAACTAACAGAGTTCAACCTTTCTTTTCATACAGTAATTTGGAAACACTTTATTTGCAGAATATGCAAGTGGATATTTGGATAACTGTTAAGATTTCGTTGGAAACGGGAATATCTTCATAGAAAATCTAGACAGAAGCATTCTCAGAAACTTCTTTGTGATGTGTGTCCTCAACTAACAGAGTTCAACCTTTCTTTTCATACAGCAATTTGGAAAAACTTTTCTTGTAGAATATGCAAGTGGATATTTGGATTACTGTGAAGATTTCTTTGGAAACGGGAAAATCTTCATATAAAATCCAGACGGAAGGATTCTCAGAAACTTTTTGTGATGTGTGTCCTCAACTTACAAGGTTCAACCTTTCTTTTGATAGAAGAGTTTGGAAACCCTCTTTTTGTAGAATCTCTAAGTGGATATTTGGATAGCTCTAACGATTACGTAGGAAACGGGAATATCTTCATCTAAAATCTAGACAGAAGCACTCTCAGAAACAACTTTGTGATATCTGCATTCAAGTCACAGAGCTGAACATTCCCTTTCATAGTGCAGGTTTGAAACACTCTTTCTGCACTATCTGCAGGTGGACATTTCAAGCGGTTTCAGGCCTATGGTGAAGAAGGAAATATCTTCCGATAAAATCTACACAGAATCATTCTCAGAAACAAATTTGGGATGTGTGTCCTCAACTAACAGAGTTGAACCTCACTTTTGACACAGCAGTTTGGAAACACTCTTTTTGTAGAATCTACAAGGGGATATTTGGAGTACTGCGAAGATTTCGCTGAAAACGGGAATATCTTCATACAAAATCTACACAGAAGCATTCTCAGAAACTTGTTTGTGATGTCTGTCCTCAACTAACAGAGTTCAACCTTTCTTTTGATACAGCAATTTGGAAACACACTTTTTGTGGAATCTGCAAGTGGATATTTGTATAACTGTGAAGATTTCGTTGGAAACGGGAATATCTTCATATAAAATCAAGACAGAAGCATTCCCAGAAACTTCTTTGCGATGTGTGTCCTCAACTGACAGATTTCAACCTTTCTTTTATTACAGCAGTTTGGAAACACTCTTTTTTCAGAATCTGCAAGTGGATATTTGGATAACTGTGAAGATTTCGTTGGAAACGGGAGTTTCTTCATATAAAATCTAGACAGAAGCATTCTCAGAAACTTCTTTGTGATGTGTGTCCTCAACAAACAGAGTTCAACGTTTCTTTTGATAGAGCAGCTGGAAACACTCTTTCTTTGGAATCTCTAAGTGGATAATTGGATAGCTCTAACAATTTCATTGGAAACGGGAATATCTTCATCTAAAATCTAGACAGAAGCACTCTCAGAAACAACTTTGTGACATCTGCATTCAAGTCACAGAGCTGAACATTCCCTTTCATAGAGCGGCATTGAAACACTCTTTCTGTACTCTCTGCAAGTGGACCTCTCAAGCGCTTTGAGGCCTATGGTGAAAAAGGAAATATCTTCCCATAAAATCTAGACAGAAGGATTCTCAGAAGCAAATTTGAGATGTATGTCCTCAACTAACAGAGTTGAACCTTTCTTTTGATACAGCAGTTTGCAAACACTCTTTTTGTAGAATCTGCAAGTGGATATTTGGATAACTGTGAAGATTTCGTTGGAAACGGGAATATCTTCAAATAAAATCTAGACAGAAGCATTCTCAGAAACTTCTTTGTGATGTCTGTCCTCAACTAACAGAGTTCAACCTTTCTTTTCATACAGTAATTTGGAAACACTTTATTTGCAGAATATGCAAGTGGATATTTGGATAACTGTGAAGATTTCGTTGGAAACGGGAATATCTTCATAGAAAATCTAGACAGAAGCATTCTCAGAAACTTCTTTGTGATGTGTGTCCTCAACTAACAGAGTTCAACCTTTCTTTTCATACAGCAATTTGGAAAAACATTTCTTGTAGAATCTGCAAGTGGATATTTGGATTACTGTGAAGATTTCGTTGGAAACGGGAAAATCTTCATATAAAATCCAGACGGAAGGATTCTCAGAAATATTTTCTGATGTGTGTCCTCAACTTACAAGGTTCAACCTTTCTTTTGATAGAAGAGTTTGGAAACCCTCTTTTTGTAGAATCTCTTAGTGGATATTTGGATAGCTCTAACGATTACGTAGGAAACGGGAATATCTTCATCTAAAATCTAGACAGAAGCAGTCTCGGAAACAACTTTGTGATATCTGCATTCAAGTCACAGAGCTGAACATTCTCTTTCATAGTGCAGGTTTGAAACACTCTTTCTGCACTATCTGCAAGTGGACATTTCAAGCGCGTTCAGTCCTATGGTGAAAAAGGAAACATCTTCTGATAAAACATACACAGAATCATTCTCAGAAACAAATTTGGGATGTGTGTCCTCAACTAAGAGAGTTGAACCTCACTTTTGACACAGCAGTTTGGAAACACTCTTTTTGTAGAATCTACAAGGGGATATTTGGAGAACTGCGAAGATTTGGCTGAAAACGGGAATATCTTCATACAAAATCTACACAGAAGCATTCTCAGAAACTTGTTTGTGATGTCTGTCCTCAACTAACAGAGTTCAACCTTTCTTTTGATACAGCAATTTGGAAACACACTTTTTGTGGAATCTGCAAGTGGATATTTGTATAACTGTGAAGATTTCGTTGGAAACGGGAATATCTTCATATAAAATCAAGACAGAAGCATTCCCAGAAACTTCTTTGCGATGTGTGTCCTCAACTAACAGATTTCAACCTTTCTTTTATTACAGCAGTTTGGAAACACTCTTTTTTCAGAATCTGCAAGTGGATATTTGGATAACTGTGAAGATTTCGTTGGAAACGGGAGTTTCTTCATATAAAATCTAGACAGAAGCATTCTCAGAAACTTCTTTGTGATGTGTGTCCTCAACAAACAGAGTTCAACGTTTCTTTTGATAGAGCAGCTGGAAACACTCTTTCTTTGGAATCTCTAAGTGGATACTTGGATAGCTCTAACAATTTCGTTGGAAACGGGAATATCTTCATCTAAAATCTAGACAGAAGCACTCTCAGAAACAACTTTGTGACATCTGCATTCAAGTCACAGAGCTGAACATTCCCTTTCATAGAGCGGCATTGAAACACTCTTTCTGTACTCTCTGCAAGTGGACCTCTCAAGCGCTTTGAGGCCTATGGTGAAAAAGGAAATATCTTCCCATAAAATCTAGACAGAAGGATTCTCAGAAGCAAATTTGAGATGTATGTCCTCAACTAACAGAGTTGAACCTTTCTTTTGATACAGCAGTTTGCAAACACTCTTTTTGTAGAATCTGCAAGTGGATATTTGGATAACTGTGAAGATTTCGTTGGAAACGGGAATATCTTCAAATAAAATCTAGACAGAAGCATTCTCAGAAACTTCTTTGTGATGTCTGTCCTCAACTAACAGAGTTCAACCTTTCTTTTCATACAGTAATTTGGAAACACTTTATTTGCAGAATATGCAAGTGGATATTTGGATAACTGTGAAGATTTCGTTGGAAACGGGAATATCTTCATAGAAAATCTAGACAGAAGCATTCTCAGAAACTTCTTTGTGATGTGTGTCCTCAACTAACAGAGTTCAACCTTTCTTTTCATACAGCAATTTGGAAAAACATTTCTTGTAGAATATGCAAGTGGATATTTGGATTACTGTGAAGATTTCGTTGGAAACGGGAAAATCTTCATATAAAATCCAGACGGAAGGATTCTCAGAAACTTTTTCTGATGTGTGTCCTCAACTTACAAGGTTCAACCTTTCTTTTGATAGAAGAGTTTGGAAACCCTCTTTTTGTAGAATCTCTAAGTGGATATTTGGATAGCTCTAACGATTACGTAGGAAACGGGAATATCTTCATCTAAAATCTAGACAGAAGCACTCTCAGAAACAACTTTGTGATATCTGCATTCAAGTCACAGAGCTGAACATTCCCTTTCATAGTGCACGTTTGAAACACGCTTTCTGCTCTATCTGCAGGTGGACATTTCAACGGCTTTCAGGCCTATGGTGAAGAAGGAAATATCTTCCGATAAAATCTACACAGAATCACTCTCAGAAACAAATTTGGGATGTGTGTCCTCAACTAACAGAGTTGAACCTCACTTTTGATACAGCAGTTTGGAAACACTCTTTTTGTAGAATCTGCAAGTGGATATTTGGATAACTGTGAAGATTTCGCTGGAAACGGGAATATCTTCCGATAAAATCTAGACAGAAGCATTCTCAGAAACTTCTTTGTGATGTGTGTCCTCAACTAACAGAGTTCAACCTTTCTTTTCATACAGCAATTTGGAAAAACATTTCTTGTAGAATATGCAAGTGGATATTTGGATTACTGTGAAGATTTCGTTGGAAACGGGAAAATCTTCATATAAAATCCAGACGGAAGGATTCTCAGAAACTTTTTTGATGTGTGTCCTCAACTTACAAGGTTCAACCTTTCTTTTGATAGAAGAGTTTGGAAACCCTCTTTTTGTAGAATCTCTAAGTGGATATTTGGATAGCTCTAACGATTACGTAGGAAACGGGAATATCTTCATCTAAAATCTAGACAGAAGCACTCTCAGAAACAACTTTCTGATATCTGCATTCAAGTCACAGAGCTGAACATTCACTTTCATAGTGCAGGTTTGAAACACTCTTTCTGCTCTATCTGCAGGTGGACATTTCAAGCGCATTCAGGCCTATGGTGAAGAAGGAAATATCTTCCGATAAAATCTAGACAGAAGGATTCTCAGAAACTTCTTTGTGATGTGTGTCCTCAACTAACAGAGTTCAACCTTTCTTTTCATACAGCAATTTGGAAAAACATTTCTTGTAGAATCTGCAAGTGGATATTAGGATTACTGTGAAGATTTCGTTGGAAACGGGAAAATCTTCATATAAAATACAGACGGAAGGATTCTCAGAAACTTTTTCTGATGCGTGTCCTCAACTTACAAGGTTCAACCTTTCTTTTGATAGAAGAGTTTGGAAACCCTCTTTTTGTAGAATCTCTAAGTGGATATTTGGATAGCTCTAACGATTACGTAGGAAACGGGAAAAACTTCATCTAAAATCTAGACAGAAGCAGTCTCGGAAACAACTTTGGGATATCTGCATTCAAGTCACAGAGCTGAACATTCTCTTTCATAGTGCAGGTTTGAAACACTCTTTCTGCACTATCTGCAAGTGGACATTTCAATCGCGTTCAGTCCTATGGTGAAAAAGGAAACATCTTCTGATAAAATATACACAGAATCATTCTCAGAAACAAATTTGGGATGTGTGTCCTCAACTAACAGAGTTGAACCTCACTTTTGACACAGCAGTTTGGAAACACTCTTTTTGTAGAATCTACAAGGGGATATTTGGAGAACTGCGAAGATTTCGCTGAAAACGGGAATATCTTCATACAAAATCTAGACAGAAGCATTCTCAGAAACTTGTTTGTGATATCTGTCCTCAACTAACAGAGTTCAACCTTTCTTTTGATACAGCAATTTGGAAACACACTTTTTGTGGAATCTGCAAGTGGATGTTTGTATAACTGTGAAGATTTCTTTGGAAACGGGAATATCTTCATATAAAATCAAGACAGAAGCATTCTCAGAAACTTCTTTGCGATGTGTGTCCTCAACTAACAGAGTTCAACCTTTCTTTTCATACAGCAGTTTGGAAACACTCTTTTTTCAGAATCTGCAAGTGGATATTTGGATAACTGTAAAGATTTCGTTGGAAACGGGAGTTTCTTCATATAAAATCTAGACAGAAGCATTCTCAGAAACTTCTTTGTGATGTGTGTCCTCAACTAACAGAGTTCAACCTTTCTTTTCATACAGCAATTTGGAAAAACATTTCTTGTAGAATATGCAAGTGGATATTTGGATTACTGTGAAGATTTCGTTGGAAACGGGAAAATCTTCATATAAAATCCAGACGGAAGGATTCTCAGAAACTTTTTCTGATGTGTGTCCTCAACTTACAAGGTTCAACCTTTCTTTTGATAGAAGAGTTTGGAAACCCTCTTTTTGTAGAATCTCTAAGTGGATATTTGGATAGCTCTAACGATTACGTAGGAAACCGGAATATCTTCATCTAAAATCTAGACAGAAGCACTCTCAGAAACAACTTTGTGATATCTGCATTCAAGTCACAGAGCTGAACATTCCCTCTCATAGTGCACGTTTGAAACACGCTTTCTGCTCTATCTGCAGGTGGACATTTCAACGGCTTTCAGGCCTATGGTGAAGAAGGAAATATCTTCCGATAAAATCTACACAGAATCACTCTCAGAAACAAATTTGGGATGTGTGTCCTCAACTAACAGAGTTGAACCTCACTTTTGATACAGCAGTTTGGAAACACTCTTTTTGTAGAATCTGCAAGTGGATATTTGGATAACTGTGAAGATTTCGCTGGAAACGGGAATATCTTCCGATAAAATCTAGACAGAAGGATTCTCAGAAACTTCTTTGTGATGTGTGTCCTCAACTAACAGAGTTCAACCTTTCTTTTCATACAGCAATTTGGAAAAATATTTCTTGTAGAATCTGCAAGTGGATATTTGGATTACTGTGAAGATTTCGTTGGAAACGGGAAAATCTTCATATAAAATCCAGACAGAAGGATTCTCAGAAACTTTTTTGATGCGTGTCCTCAACTTACAAGGTTTAACCTTTCTTTTGATAGAAGAGTTTGGAAACCCTCTTTTTGTAGAATCTCTAAGTGGATATTTGGATAGCTCTAACGATTACGTAGGAAACGGGAATATCTTCATCTAAAATCTAGACAGAAGGACTCTCAGAAACAACTTTGTGATATCTGCATTCATGTCACAGAGCTGAACATTCCCTTTCATAGAGCGGGATTGAAACACTCTTTCTGTACTCTCTGCAAGTGGACCTCTCAAGCGCTTTGAGGCCTATGGTGAAAAAGGAAATATATTCCCTTAAAATCTAGACAGAAGGATTCTCAGAAGCAAATTTGAGATGTGTGTCCTCAAATAACAGAGTTGAACCTTTCTTTTGATACAGCAGTTTGCAAACACTCTTTTTTGAGGAATCTGCAAGTGGATATTTGGATAACTGTTAAGATTTCGCTGGAAACGGGAATATCTTCAAATAAAATCTAGACAGAAGCATTCTCAGAAACTTATTTGTGATGTCTGTCCTCAACTAACAGAGTTCAACCTTTCTTTTCATACAGTAATTTGGAAACACTTTATTTGCAGAATATGCAAGTGGATATTTGGATAACTGTGAAGATTGCATTGGAAAAGGGAATATCTTCATAGAAAATCTAGACAGAAGCATTCTCAGAAACTTCTTTGTGATGTGTGTCCTCAACTAACAGAGTTCAACCTTTCTTTTCATACAGCAATTTGGAAACACTTTTTTTGTAGAATATGCAAGTGGATATTTGGATAACTGTGATGATCTCGTTGGAAACGGGAAAATCTTCATATAAAATCCAGATTGAAGGATTCTCAGAAACTTTTTCTGATGTGTGTCCTCAACTAACAGGGTTCAACTTTTCTTTTGGTAGAACAGTTTGGAACCCCTCTTTTTGTAGAATCTCTAAGTGGATATTTGGATAGCTCTAAAGATTACGTTGGAAAAGGGAATATCTTCATCTAAAATCTAGACAGAAGCAGTCTCGGAAACAACTTTGTGATATCTGCATTCAAGTCACAGAGCTGAACATTCTCTTTCATAGTGCAGGTTTGAAACACTCTTTCTGCACTATCTGCAAGTGGACATTTCAAGCGCGTTCAGTCCTATGGTGAAAAAGGAAACATCTTCTGATAAAATATACACAGAATCATTCTCAGAAACAAATTTGGGATGTGTGTCCTCAACTAACAGAGTTGAACCTCACTTCTGACACAGCAGTTTGGAAACACTCTTTTTGTAGAATCTACAAGGGGATATTTGGAGAACTGCGAAGATTTCGCTGAAAACGGGAATATCTTCATACAAAATCTAGACAGAAGCATTCTCAGAAACTTGTTTGTGAAGTCTGTCCTCAACTAACAGAGTTCAACCTTTCTTTTGATACAGCAATTTGGAAACACACTTTTTGTGGAATCTGCAAGTGGATATTTGTATAACTGTGAAGATTTCGTTGGAAACGGGAATATCTTCATATAAAATCAAGACAGAAGCATTCTCAGAAACTTCTTTGCGATGTGTGTCCTCAAATAACAGAGTTCAACCTTTCTTTTCATACAGCAGTTTGGAAACACTCTTTTTTCAGAATCTGCAAGTGGATATTTGGATAACTGTGAAGATTTCGTTGGAAACGGAAGTTTCTTCATATAAAATCTAGACAGAAGCATTCTCAGAAACTTCTTTGTGATGTGTGTCCTCAACAAACAGAGTTCAACGTTTCTTTTGATAGAGCAGCTGGAAACACTCTTTCTTTGGAATCTCTAAGTGGATACTTGGATAGCTCTAACAATTTCGTTGGAAACGGGAATATATTCATCTAAAATCTAGACAGAAGCACTCTCAGAAACAACTTTGTGACATCTGCATTCAAGTCACAGAGCTGAACATTCCCTTTCATAGAGCGGGATTGAAACACTCTTTCTGTACTCTCTGCAAGTGGACCTCTCAAGCGCTTTGAGGCCTACGGTGAAAAAGGAAATATCTTCCCATAAAATCTAGACAGAAGGATTCTCAGAAGCAAATTTGAGATGTGTGTCCTCAACTAACAGAGTTGAACCTTTCTTTTGATACAGCAGTTTGCAAACACTCTTTTTGTAGAATCTGCAAGTGGATATTTGGATAACTGTGAAGATTTCATTGGAAACGGGAATATCTTCAATTAAAATCTAGACAGAAGCATTCTCAGAAACTTATTTGTGATGTCTGTCCTCAACTAACAGAGTTCAACCTTTCTTTTCATACAGTAATTTGGAAACACTTTATTTGCAGAATATGCAAGTGGATATTTGGATAACTGTGAAGATTTCATTGGAAACGGGAATATCTTCATAGAAAATCTAGACAGAAGCATTCTCAGAAACTTCTTTGAGATGTGTGTCCTCAACTAACAGAGTTCAACCTTTCTTTTCATACAGCAATTTGGAAAAACATTTCTTGTAGAATATGCAAGTGGATATTTGGATTACTGTGAAGATTTCGTTGGAAACGGGAAAATCTTCATATAAAATCCAGACGGAAGGATTCTCAGAAACCTTTTCTGATGTGTGTCCTCAACTTACAAGCTTCAACCTTTCTTTTGATAGAAGAGTTTGGAAACCATCTTTTTGTAGAATCTCTAAGTGGATATTTGGATAGCTCTAACGATTACGTAGGAAACGGGAATATCTTCATCTAAAATCTAGACAGAAGCACTCTCAGAAACATCTTTGTGATATCTGCATTGAAGTCACAGAGCTGAACATTCCCTTTCATAGTGCAGGTTTGAAACACTCTTTCTGCTCTATCTGCAGGTGGACATTTCAAGCGCATTCAGGCCTAAGGTGAAGAAGGAAGTATCTTCCGATAAAATCTAGACAGAAGGATTCTCAGAAACTTCTTTGTGATGTGTGTCCTCAACTAACAGAGTTCAACCTTTCTTTTCATACAGCAATTTGGAAAAACTTTTCTTGTAGAATCTGCAAGTGGATATTTGGATTACTGTGAAGATTTCGTTGGAAACGGGAAAATCTTCATATAAAATCCAGACGGAAGGATTCTCAGAAACTTTTTCTCATGAGTGTCCTCAACTTACAAGGTTCAACCTTTCTTTTGATAGAAGAGTTTGGAAACCCTCTTTTTGTAGAATCTCTAAGTGGATATTTGGATAGCTCTAACGATTATGTAGGAAACGGGAATGTCTTCATCTAAAATCTAGACAGAAGCACTCTCAGAAACAACTTTGTGATATCTGCATTCATGTCACAGAGCTGAACATTCCCTTTCATAGAGCGGGATTGAAACACTCTTTCTGTACTCTCTGCAAGTGGACCTCTCAAGCGCTTTGAGGCCTTTGGTGAAAAAGGAAATATATTCCCTTAAAATCTAGACAGAAGGATTCTCAGAAGCAAATTTGAGATGTGTGTCCTCAAATAAGAGAGTTGAACCTTTCTTTTGATACAGCAGTTTGCAAACACTCTTTTTGTGGAATCTGCAAGTGGATATTGGATAACTGTGAAGATTTCGCTGGAAACGGGAATATCTTCAAATAAAATCTAGACAGAAGCATTCTCAGAAACTTCTTTGTGATGTGTGTCCTCAACTAACAAGGTTCAACTTTTCTTTTGGTAGAACAGTTTGGAACCCCTCTTTTTGTAGAATCTCTAAGTGGATATTTCGATAGCTCTAAAGATTACGTTGGAAAAGGGAATATCTTCATCTAAAATCTAGACAGAAGCAGTCTCGGAAACAACTTTGTGATATCTGCACTCAAGTCACAGACCTGAACATTCCCTTTCATAGTGCAGGTTTGAAACACTCTTTCTGCTCTATCTGCAGGTGGACATTTCAAGCGCATTCAGGCCTTTGGTGAAGAAGGAAATATCTTCCGATAAAATCTAGATAGAAGGATTCTCAGAAACTTCTTTGTGATGTGTCTCCTCAACTAACAGAATTCAACCTTTCTTTTCATACAGCAATTTGGAAAAACATTTCTTGTAGAATCTGCAAGTGGATATTTGGATTACTGTGAAGATTTCGTTGGAAACGGGAAAATCTTCATATAAAATCCAGACGGAAGGATTCTCAGAAACTTTTTCTGATGTGTGTCCTCTACTTACAAGGTTCAACCTGTCTTTTGATAGAAGAGTTTGGAAACCCTCTTTTTGTAGAATCTCTAAGTGGATATTTGGATAGCTCTAACGATTACGTAGGAAACGGGAATATCTTCATCTAAAATCTAGACAGAAGCACTCTCAGAAACAACTTTGTGATATCTGCATTCATGTCACAGAGCTGAACATTCCCTTTCATAGAGCGGCATTGAAACACTCTTTTTGTACTCTCTGCAAGTGGACCTCTGAAGCGCTTTGAGGCCTATGGTGGAAAAGGAAATATATTCCCTTAAAATCTAGACAGAAGGATTCTCAGAAGCAAATTTGAGATGTGTGTCCTCAAATAACAGAGTTGAACCTTTCTTTTGATACAGCAGTTTGCAAACACTCTTTTTGTGGAATCTGCAAGTGGATATTTGGATAAATGTGAAGATTTCGCTGGAAACGGGAATATCTTCAAATAAAATCTAGACAGTAGCATTCTCTGAAACTTGTTTGTGATGTCTGTCCTCAACTAACAGAGTTCAACCTTTCTTTTCATACAGTAATTTGGAAACACTTTATTTGCACAATATGCAAGTGGATATTTGGATAACTGTGAAGATTTCGTTGGAAACGGGAATATCTTCATAGAAAATCTAGACAGAAGCATTCTCAGAAACTTCTTTGTGATGTGTGTCCTCAACTAACAGAGTTCAACCTTTCTTTTCATACAGCAATTTGGAAACACTTTTTTTGTAGAATCTGCAAGTGGATATTTGGATAACTGTGATGATTTCGTTGGAAACGGGAAAATCTTCATATAAAATCCAGATGGAACGATTATCAGAAACTTTTTCTGATGTGTGTCCTCAACTAACAGGTTTCAACGTTTCTTTGGGTAGAACAGTTTGCAACCCCTCTTTTTGTAGAATCTCTAAGTGGATATTTGGATAGCTCTAAAGATTACCTTGGAAAAGGGAATATCTTCATCTAAAATCTAGACAGAAGCAGTCTTGGAAACAACTTTGTGATATCTGCATTCAAGTCACAGAGCTGAATATTCTCTTTCATAGTGCAGGTTTGAAACACTCTTTCTGCACTATCTGCAAGTGGACATTTCAAGCGCGTTCATTCCTATGGTGAAAAAGGAAACATCTTCTGATAAAATATACACAGAATCATTCTCAGAAACAAATTTGGGATGTGTGTCCTCAACTAACAGAGTTGAACCTCACTTTTGACACAGCAGTTTGGAAACACTCTTTTTGTAGAATCTACAAGGGGATATTTGGAGAACTGCGAAGATTTCGCTGAAAACGGGAATATCTTCATACAAAATGTAGACAGAAGCATTCTCAGAAACTTGTTTGTGATGTCTGTCCTCAACTAACAGAGTTCAACCTTTCTTTTGATACACCAAATTGGAAACACACTTTTTGTGGAATCTGCAAGTGGATATTTGTATAACTGTGAAGATTTCGTTGGAAACGGGAATATCTTCATATAAAATCAAGACAGAAGCATTCTCAGAAACTTCTTTGTGATGTGTGTGCTCAACTAACAGAGTTCAACCTTTCTTTTCATACAGCAGTTTGGAAACACTCTTTTTTCAGAATCTGCAAGTGGATATTTGGATAACTGTGAAGATTTCGTTGGAAACGGGAGTTTCTTCATATAAAATCTAGACAGAAGCATTCTCAGAAACTTCTTTGTGATGTGTGTCCTCAACAAGCAGAGTTCAAAGTTTCTTTTGATAGAGCAGCTGGAAACACTCTTTCTTTGGAATCTCTAAGTGGATACTTGGATAGCTCTAACAATATCTTTGGAAACTGGAATATCTTCATCTAAAATCTAGACAGTAGCACTCTCAGAAACAACTTTGTGACATCTGCATACAAGTCACAGAGCTGAACATTCCCTTTCATAGAGCGGGATTGAAACACTCTTTCTGTACTCTCTGCAAGTGGACCTCTCAAGCGCTTTGAGGCCTATGGTGTAAAAGGAAATATCTTCCCATAAAATCTAGACAGAAGGATTCTCAGAAGCAAATTTGAGATGTGTGTCCTCAACTAACAGAGTTGAACCTTTCTTTTGATACAGCAGTTTGCAAACACTCTTTTTGTAGAATCTGCAAGTGGATATTTGGATAACTGTGAAGATTTCGTTGGAAACGGGAATATCTTCAAATAAAATCTAGACAGAAGCATTCTCAGAAACTTCTTTGTGATGTCTGTCCTCAACTAACAGAGTTCAACCTTTCTTTTAATACAGTAATTTGGAAACACTTTATTTGCAGAATATGCAAGTGGATATTTGGATAACTGTGAAGATTTCATTGGAAACGGGAATATCTTCATAGAAAATCTAGACAGAAGCATTCTCAGAAACTTCTTTGTGATGTCTGTCCTCAACTAACAGAGTTCAACCTTTCTTTTCATACAGTAATTTGGAAACACTTTATTTGCAGAATATGCAAGTGGATATTTGGATAACTGTGAAGATTTCGTTGGAAACGGGCATATCTTCATAGAAAATCTAGACAGAAGCATTCTCAGAAACTTCTTTGTGATGTGTGTCCTCAACTAACAGAGTTCAACCTTTCTTTTCATACAGCAATTTGGAAAAACATTTCTTGTACAATATGCAAGTGGATATTTGGATTACTGTGAAGATTTCGTTGGAAACGGGAAAATCTTCATATAAAATCCAGACGGAAGGATTCTCAGAAACTTTTTCTGATGTGTGTCCTCAACTTACAAGGTTCAACCTTTCTTTTGGTAGAAGAGTTTGGAAACCCTCTTTTTGTAGAATCTCTAAGTGGATATTTGGATAGCTCTAACGATTACGTAGGAAACGGGAATATCTTCATCTAAAATCTAGACAGAAGCACTCTCAGAAACAACTTTGTGATATCTGCATTCAAGTCACAGAGCTGAACATTCCCTTTCATAGTGCAGGTTTGAAACACTCTTTCTGCTCTATCTGCAGGTGGACATTTCAAGGGCTTTCAGGCCTATGGTGAAGAAGGAAATATCTTCCGATAAAATCTACACAGAATCATTCTCAGAAACAAATTTGGGATGTGTGTCCTCAACTAACAGAGTTGAACCTCACTTTTGATACAGCAGTTTGGAAACACTCTTTTTGTAGAATCTGCAAGTGGATATTTGGATAACTGTGAAGATTTCGCTGGAAACGGGAATATCTTCATAGAAAATCTAGACAGAAGCATTCTCAGAAACTTCTTTGTGATGTGTGTCCTCAACTAACAGAGTTCAACCTTTTTTTTCATACAGCAATTTGGAAAAACATTTCTTGTAGAATCTGCAAGTGGATATTTGGATAACTGTGAAGATTTCGTTGGAAACGGGAAAATCTTCATATAAAATCCAGACGGAAGGATTCTCAGAAACTTTTTCTGATGTGCGTCCTCAACTTACAAGGTTCAACCTTTCTTTTGAGACAAGAGTTTGGAAACCCTCTTTTTGTAGAATCTCTAAGTGGATATTTCGATAGCTCTAACGATTACGTAGGAAACGGGAATATCTTCATCTAAAATCTAGACAGAAGCACTCTCAGAAACAACTTTGTGATATCTGCATTCATGTCACAGAGCTGAACATTCCCTTTCATAGAGCGGGATTGATACACTCTTTCTGTACTCTCTGCAAGTGGACCTCTCAAGCGCTTTGAGGCCTATGGTGAAAAGGGAAATATATTCCCTTAAAATCTAGACAGAAGGATTCTCAGAAGCAAATTTGAGATGTGTGTCCTCAAATAACAGAGTTGAAACTTTCTTTTGATACAGCAGTTTGCAAACACTCTTTTTGTGGAAGCTGCAAGTGGATATTTGGATAACTGTGAAGATTTCGCTGGAAACGGGAATATCTTCAAATAAAATCTAGACAGAAGCATTCTCAGAAACTTCTTTGTGATGTCTGTCCTCAACTAACAGAGTTCAACCTTTCTTTTCATACAGTAATTTGGAAACACTTTATTTGCAGAATATGCAAGTGGATATTTGGATAACTGTGAAGATTTCGTTGGAAACGGGAATATCTTCATAGAAAATCTAGACAGAAGCATTCTCAGAAACTTCTTTGTGATGTGTGTCCTCAACTAACAGAGTTCAACCTTTCTTTTCATATAGCAATTTGGAAACACTTTTTTTGTAGAATATGCAAGTTGATATTTGGATAACTGTTATGATTTCGTTGGAAAAGGGAAAATCTTCATATAAAATCCAGATGGAAGGATTCTCAGAAACTTTTTCTGATGTGTGTCCTCAACTAAGAGGGTTCAACTTTTCTTTTGGTAGAACAGTTTGGAACCCCTCTTTTTGTAGAATCTCTTAGTGGATATTTGGATAGATCTCAAGATTACCTTGGAAAAGGGAATATCTTCATCTAAAATCTAGACAGAAGCAGTCTCGGAAACAACTTTGTGATATCTGCATTCAAGACACAGAGCTGAACATTCTCTTTCATAGTGCAGGTTTGAAACACTCTTTCTGCACTATCTGCAAGTGGACATTTCAAGCGCGTTCAGTCCTATGGTGAAAAAGGAAACATCTTCTGATAAAATATACACAGAATCATTCTCAGAAACAAATTTGGGATGTGTGTCCTCAACTAACAGAGTTGAACCTCACTTTTGACACAGCAGTTTGGAAACACTCTTTTTGTAGAATCTACAAGGGGATATTTGGAGAACTGCGAAGATTTCGCTGAAAACGGGAATATCTTCATACAAAATCTAGACAGAAGCATTCTCAGAAACTTGTTTGTGATGTCTGTCCTCAACTAACAGAGTTCAACCTTTCTTTTCATACAGCAGTTTGGAAACACTCTTTTTTCAGAATCTGCAAGTGGATATTTGGATAACTGTGAAGATTTCGTTGGAAACGGGAGTTTCTTCATATAAAATCTAGACAGAAGCATTCTCAGAAACTACTTTGTGATGTGTGTCCTCAACAAACAGATTTCAACGTTTCTTTTGATAGAGCAGCTGGAAACACTCTTTCTTTGGAATATCTAAGTGGATACTTGGATAGCTCTAACAATTTCGTTGGAAACGGGAATATCTTCATCTAAAATCTAGACAGAAGCACTCTCAGAAACAACTTTGTGATATCTGCATTCAAGTCACAGAGCTGAACATTCCCTTTCATAGAGCGGGATTGAAACACTCTTTCTGTACTCTCTGCAAGTGGACCTCTCTAGCGCTTTGAGGCCTACGGTGAAAAAGGAAATATCTTCCCATAAAATCTAGACAGAAGGATTCTCAGAAGCAAATTTCAGATGTGTGTCCTCAACTAACAGAGTTGAACCTTTCTTTTCATACAGCAGTTTGGAAACACTCTTTTTGTGTAATCTGCAAGGGGATATTTGGATAACTGTGAAGATTTCGCTGGAAACGGGAATATCTTCATTTAAAATCTAGACAGAAGCATTCTCAGAAACTTCTTTGTGATGTGTGTCCTCAACTAACAGAGTTCAACCTTTCTTTTCATACAGCAATTTGGAAACACTTTTTTTGTAGAATATGCAGGTGGATATTTGGATAACTGTGAAGATTTCGTTGGAAACGGGAATATCTTCATATGAAATCTAGACAGAAGCATTCTCAGAAACTTCTTTGTGATATGTGTCCTCAACTAACAGAGTTCAACCTTTCTTTTCATACAGTAATTTGGAAACACTTTATTTGCAGAATATGCAAGTGGATATTTGGATAACTGTGAAGATTTCGTTGGAAACGGGAATATCTTCATAGAAAATCTAGACAGAAGCATTCTCAGAAACTTCTTTGTGATGTGTGTCCTCAACTAACAGAGTTCAACCTTTGTTTTCATACAGCAATTTGGAAACACTTTTTTTTTAGAATATGCAAGTGGATATTTGGATAATTGTGAAGATTTCGTTGGAAACGGGAAAATCTTCATATAAAATCCAGACGGAAGGATTCTCAGAAACTTTTTCTGATGTGTGTCCTCAACTAACAGGGGTCAACCTTTCTTTTGGTAGAACAGTATGGAACCCTCTTTTTGTAGAATCTCTAAGTGGATATTTGGATAGCTCTAAAGATTACGTTGGAAAAGGGAATATCTTCATCTAAAATCTAGACAGAAGCACTCTCAGAAACAACTTTGTGATATCTGCATTCAAGTCACAGAGCTGAACATTCCCTTTCATAGTGCAGGTTTGAAACACTCTTTCTGCACTATCTGCAAGTGGACATTTCAAGCGCATTCAGGCCTATGGTGAAAAAGGAAACATCTTCTGATAAAATATACACAGAATCATTCTCAGAAACAAATTTGGGATGTGTGACCTCAACTAACAGAGTTGAACCTTTCTTTTGATAAAGCAGTTTGGAAACACTCTTTTTGTAGAATCTACATGGGGATATTTTGATAACTGTGAAGATTTCACTGGAAACGGGAATATCTTCACATAAAATCAAGACAGAAGCATTCTCAGAATCTTGTTTGTGATGTCTGTCCTGAACTAACAGAGTTCAACCTTTCTTTTGATAGAGCAGTTTGGAAACACTCTTTCTGTGGAATCTCTAAGTGGATATTTGGATAGCTCTAACGATTTCGTTGGAAACGGGAATATCTTCATCTAAAATCTAGACAGAAGCACTCTCAGAAACAACTTTGTGACATCTGCATTCAAGTCACAGAGCTGAACATTCCCTTTCATAGAGCAGGATTGAAACACTCTTACTGTACTATCTGCAAGTGGACATTTCAAGCGGTTTCAGGCCTATGGTGAAAAAGGAAATATCTTCCCATAAAATCTGAACAGAACCATTCTCAGAAACAAATTTGAGATATGTGTCCCCAACTAACAGAGTTGAACCTTTGTTTTGATACAGCAGTTTGGAAACACTCCTTTTGTGAAATCTGCAAGGGGATATTTGGATAACTGTGAAGATTTCGTTGGAAACGGGAATATCTTCATATAAAATCTAGACAGAAGCATTCTCAGAAACTTCTTTGTGATGTGTGTCCTCAACTAACAGAGTTCAACCTTTCTTTTCATACAGTAATTTGGAAACACTTTATTTGTAGAATATGCAAGTGGATATTTGGATAACTGTGAAGATTTCGTTGGAAACGGGAATATCTTCATAGAAAATCTAGACAGAAGCATTCTCAGCAACTTCTTTGTGATGTGTGTCCTCAACTAACAGAGTTCAACATTTCTTTTGATACAGCAATTTGGAAACACACTTTTTGTGGAATCTTCAAGTGGATATTTGGATAACTGTGAAGATTTCGCTGGAAACGGGAATATCTTCATATAAAATCTGGACAGAAGCATTCTCAGAAACTTCTTTGCGAAGTGTGTCCTCAACTAACAGAGTTCAACCTTTCTTTTCATACAGCAGTTTGGAAACACTCTTTTTTCAGAATCTGCAAGTGGATATTTGGATAACTGTGAAGATTTCGTTGGAAACGGGAGTTTCTTCATATAAAATCTAGACAGAAGCATTCTCAGAAACTTCTTTGTGATGCGTGTCCTCAACTAACAGAGTTCAACCTTTCTTTTGATAGAGCAGTTTGGAAACACTCTTTCTGTGGAATCTCTAAGTGGATATTTGGATAGCTCTAACGATTTTGTTGGAAACGGCAATATCTTCATCCAAAATCTAGACAGAAGCACTCTCAGAAACAACTTTGTGACATCTGCATTCATGTAACAGAGCTGAACATTCCCTTTCATAGAGCAGGATTGAAACACTCTTTCTGCACTATCTGCAAGTGGACATGTCAAGCGGTTTCAGGCCTATGGTGAAAAAGGAAATATCTTCCAATAAAATCTGAACAGAAGCATTCACAGAAACAAATTTGAGATATGTGTCCCCAACTAACAGAGTTGAACCTTTCTTTTTATACAGCAGTTTGGAAACACTCTTTTTGTGGAATCTGCAAGGGGATATTTGGATAACTGTGAAGATTTCGCTGGAAACGGAAATATCTTCACATAAAATCAAGACAGAAGGATTCTCAGAAACTTGTTTGTGATGTCTGTCCTCAACTAACAGAATTCAACCTTTCTTTTGATACAGCAATTTGGAAATACCCTTTTTGTAGAATCTGCAAGTGGATATTTGGATAACTGTGAAGATTTCGTTGGAAACGGGAATATCTTCATAGAAAATCTAGACAGAAGCATTCTCTGAAACTTCTTTGTGAAGTGTGTCCTCAACTAACAGAGTTCAACCTTTCTTTTCATACAGCAATTTGGAAAAAGTTTTCTTGTAGTATATGCAAGTGGATATTTGGATTACTGTGAAGATTTCGTTGGAAGTGGGAAAACCTTCATATAAAATCCAGACGGAAGGATTCTCAGAAACTTTTTCTGATGTGTGTCCTCAACTTACAAGGTTCAACCTTTCTTTTGGTAGAAGAGTTTGGAACCCCTCTTTTTGTAGAATCTCTAAGTGGATAATTGGATAGCTCTAACGATTACGTAGGAAACGGGAATATCTTCATCTAAAATCTAGACAGAAGCACTCTCAGAAACAACTTTGTGATATCTGCATTCAAGTCACAGAGCTGAACATTCCCATTCATAGTGCAGGTTTGAAACACTCTTTCTGCTCTATCTGCAGGTGGACATTTCAAGCGCTTTCAGGCCTATGGTGAAGAAGGAAATATCTTCCGATAAAATCTACACAGAATCATTCTCAGAAACAAATTTGAGATGTGTGTCCTCAAATAACAGAGTTGAACCTTTCTTTTGATACAGCAGTTTGCAAACACTCTTTTTGTAGAATCTGCAAGTGTATATTTGGATAACTGTGAAGATTTCGTTGGAAACGGGAATATCTTCAAATAAAATCTAGACAGAAGCATTCTCAGAAACTTCTTTGTGATGTCTGTCCTCAACTAACAGAGTTCAACCTTTCTTTTCATACAGTAATTTGGAAACACTTTATTTGCAGAATATGCAAGTGGATATTTGGATAACTGAGAAGATTTCGTTGGAAACGGGAATATCTTCATAGAAAATCTAGACAGAAGCATTCTCAAGAAACTTCTTTGTGATGTGTGTCCTCAACTAACAGAGTTCAACCTTTCGTTTCATACAGCAATTTGGAAAAACATTTCTTGTACAATATGCAAGTGGATATTTGGATTACTGTGAAGATTTCGTTGGAAACGGTAAAATCTTCATATAAAATCCAGACGGAAGGATTCTCAGAAACTTTTTCTGATTTGTGTCCTCAACTTACAAGGTTCAACCTTTCTTTTGATAGAAGAGTTTGGAAACCCTCTTTTTGTAGAATCTCTAAGTGGATATTTGGATAGCTCTAACGATTACGTAGGAAACGGGAATATCTTCATCTAAAATCTAGACAGAAGCACTCTCAGAAACAACTTTGTGATATATGCATTCAAGTCACAGTGCTGAACATTCCCTTTCATAGTGCAGGTTTGAAACACTCTTTCTGCTCTATCTGCAGGTGGACATTTCAAGGGCTTTCAGGCCTATGGTGAAAAAGGAAATATCTTCCGATAAAATCTACACAGAATCATTCTCAGAAACAAATTTGGGATGTGTGTCCTCAACTAACAGAGTTGAACCTCACTTTTGATACAGCAGTTTGGAAACACTCTTTTTGTAGAATCTGCAAGTGGATATTTGGATAACTGTGAAGATTTCGCTGGAAACGGGAATATCTTCATAGAAAATCTAGACAGAAGCATTCTCAGAAACTTGTTTGTGATGTCTGTCCTCAACTAACAGAGTTCAACCTTTCTTTTCTTACAGCAATTTGGAAAAACATTTCTTGTAGAATCTGCAAGTGGATATTTGGATTACTGTGAAGATTTCGTTGGAAACGGGAAAATCTTCATATAAAATCCAGACGGAAGGATTCTCAGAAACTTTTTCTGATGTGTGTCCTCAACTTACAAGGTTCAACCTTTCTTTTGATAGAAGAGTTTGGAAACCCTCTTTTTGTAGAATCTCTAAGTGGATATTTGGATAGCTCTAACGATTACGTAGGAAACGGGAATATCTTCATCTAAAATCTAGACAGAAGCACTCTCAGAAACAACATTGTGATATCTGCATTCATGTCACAGAGCTGAACATTCCCTTTCATAGAGCGGGATTGAAACACTCTTTCTGTACTCTCTGCAAGTGGACCTCTCAAGCGCTTTGAGGCCTATGGTTGAAAAGGAAATATATTCCCTTAAAATCTAGACAGAAGGATTCTCAGAAGCAAATTTGAGATGTGTGTCCTCAAATAACAGAGTTCAACCTTTCTTTTGATACAGCAGTTTGCAAACACTCTTTTAGTGGAATCTGCAAGTGGATATTTGGATAACTGTGAAGATTTCGCTGGAAACGGGAATATCTTCAAATAAAATCTGCACAGAAGCATTCTCAGAAACTTGTTTGTGATGTCTGTCCTCAACTAACAGAGTTCAACCTTTCTTTTCATACAGTAATTTGGAAACACTTTATTTGCAGAATATGCAAGTGGATATTTGGATACCTGTGAAGATTTCGTTGGAAACGGGAATATCTTCAAATAAAATTTAGACAGAAGCATTCACAGAAACTTCTTTGTGATGTGTGTAATCAACTAACAGAGTTCAACCTTTCTTTTCATACAGTAATTTGGAAACACTTTATTTGCAGAATATGCAAGTGGATATTTGGATAACTGTGAAGATTTCGTTGGAAACGGGAATATCTTCATAGAAAATCTAGACAGAAACATTCTCAGAAACTTCTTTGTGATGTGTGTCCTCAACTAACAGAGTTCAACCTTTCTTTTCATACAGCAATTTGGAAACACTTTTTTTGTAGAATATGCAAGTGGATATTTGGATAACTGTGATGATTTCGTTGGAAACGGGAAAATCTTCATATAAAATCCAGATGGAAGGATTCTCAGAAACTTTTTCTGATGTGTGTCCTCAACTAACAGGGTTCAAGTTTTCTTTTGGTAGAACAGTTTGGAACCCCTCTTTTTGTAGAATCTCTAAGTGGATATTTGGATTGCTCTAAAGATTACCTTGGAAAAGGGAATATCTTCATCTAAAATCTAGACAGAAGCAGTCTCAGAAACAACTTTGTGATATCTGCATTCAAGTCACAGAGCTGAACATTCCCTTTCATAGTGCAGGTTTGGAACACCCTTTCTGCACTATCTGCAAGTGGACATTTCAAGCGCATTCAGGCCTATGGTGAAAAAGGAAACATCTTCTGATAAAATATACACAGAATCATTCTCAGAAACAAATTTGGGATGTGTGTCCTCAACTAACAGATTTGAACCTTTCTTTTGATAAAGCAGTTTGGAAACACTCTTTTTGTAGAATCTACATGGGGATATTTTGATAACTGTGAAGATTTCGCTGGAAATGGGAATATCTTCACATAAAATCAAGACAGAAGCATTCTCAGAATCTTGTTTGTGATGTCTGTCCTCAACTAACAGAGTTCAACCTTTCTTTTGATAGAGCAGTTTGGAAACACTCTTTCTGTGGAATCTCTAAGTGGATATTTGGATAGCTCTAACGATTTCGTTGGAAACGGCAATATCTTCATCTAAAATCTAGACAGAAGCACTCTCAGAAACAACTTTGTGACATCTGCATTCAAGTCACAGAGCTGAACATTCCCTTTCATAGAGCAGGATTGAAACAATCTTTCTGTACTATCTGCAAGTGGACATTTCAAGCAGTTTCAGGCCTATGGTGAAAAAGGAAACATCTTCTGATAAAATATACACAGAATCATTCTCAGAAACAAATTTGGGATGTGTGTCCTCAACTAACAGAGTTGAACCTCACTTTTGACACAGCAGTTTGGAAACACTCTTTTTGTAGAATCTGCAAGTGGATATTTGGATAACTGTGAAGATTTCGCTGGAAACGGGAGTATCTTCATATAAAATCTAGACAGAAGCATTCTCAGAAACTTGTTTGTGATGTCTGTCCTCATCTAACAGAGTTCATCCTTTCCTTCGATACAGCAATATGGAAACACACTTTTTGCAGAATCTGCACGTGGATAATTGGATAACTGTGAAGATTTCTTTGGAAATGGGAATATCTTCATATGAAATCTAGACAGAAGTACTCTCAGAAACTTCTCTGTGATGTGTGTCCTGAACTAACAGAGTTCAACCTTTCTTCTCATACAGCAGTTTGGAAACGCTCTTTTTGCAGAATGTGCAAGTGGATATTTGGATAACTGTGAAGATTCCAATGGAAACGGGAATATCGTCATATAAAATCTAGACAGAAGCATTCTCAGAAACTTCTTTGTGATGCGTGTCCTCAACTAACAGAGTTCAACCTTTCTTTTGATAGAGCAGTTTGGAAACACTCTTTCTGTGGAATCTCTAACTGGATATTTGGAAAGCTCTAACGATTTTGTTGGAAACGGGAATATCTTCATCCAAAATCTAGACAGAAGCACTCTCAGAAACAACTTTGTGACATCTGCATTCAAGTAACAGAGCTGAACATTCCCTTTCATAGAGCAGGATTGAAACACTCTTTCTGTACTATCTGCAAGTGGACATGTCAAGCGGTTTCAGGCCTATGGTGAAAAAGGAAATATCTTCCAATAAAATCTGAACAGAAGCATTCTCAGAAACAAATTTGAGATATGTGTCCCCAACTAACAGGGTTGAACCTTTCTTTTTATACAGCAGTTTGGAAACACTCTTTTTGTGGAATCTGCAAGGGGATATTTGGATAACTGTGAAGATTTCGCTGGAAACGGAAATATCTTCACATAAAATCAAGACAGAAGCATTCTCAGAAACTTGTTTGTGATGTCTGTCCACATCTAACAGAGTTCAACCTTTCCTTTGAGACAGCAATTTGGAAATACCCTTTTTGTAGAATCTGCAAGTGGATATTTGGATAACAGTGAAGATTTCGTTGGAAACGGGAATATCTTCATATAAAATCTAGAAAGAAGCATTCTCAGAAACTTCTTTGTGATGTGTGTCCTCAACTAACAGAGTTCAACCTTTCTTTTCATACAGTAATTTGGAAACACTTTATTTGCAGAATATGCAAGTGGATATTTGGATAACTGTGAAGATTTCGATGGAAACGGGAATATCTTCATAGAAAATCTAGACAGAAGCATTCTCATAAACTTCTTTGTGATGTGTGTCCTCAACTATCAGAGTTCAACCTTTCTTTTCATACAGCAATTTGGAAAAACATTTCTTGTAGAATATGCAAGTGGATATTTGGATTACTGTGAAGATTTCGTTGGAAACGGGAAAATCTTCATATAAAATCCAGACGGAAGGATTCTCAGAAAGTTTTTCTGATGTGTGTCCTCAACTTACAAGGTTCAACCTTTCTTTTGATAGAAGAGTTTGGAAACCCTCTTTTTGTAGAATCTCTAAGTGGATATTTGGATAGCTCTAACGATTACGTAGGAAACGGGAATATCTTCATCTAAAATCTAGACAGAAGCACTCTCAGAAACAACTTTGTGATATCTGCATTCAAGTCACAGAGCTGAACATTCCCTTTCATAGTGCAGGTTTGAAACACTCTTTCTGCTCTATCTGCAGGTGGACATTTCAAGTGCTTTCATGCCTATGGTGAAGAAGGAAATATCTTCCGATAAAATCTACACAGAATCATTCTCAGAAACAAATTTGGGATGTGTGTCCTCAACTAACAGAGTTGATCCTCACTTTTGATACAGCAGTTTGGAAACACTCTTTTTGTAGAATCTGCAAGTGGATATTTGGATAACTGTGAAGATTTCGCTGGAAACGGGAATATCTTCATATAAAATCTAGACAGAAGCATTCCCAGAAACTTGTTTGTGATGTCTGTCCTCATCTAACAGAGTTCAACCTTTCTTTTGAAACAGTAATTTGGAAACACACTTTTTGCAGAATATGCAAGTGGATATTTGGATAACTGAAGATTTCGTTGGAAACGGGAATATCTTCATATAAAATCCAGACGGAAGGATTCTCAGAAACTTTTTCTTATGTGTGTCCTCAACTTACAGGGTTCAACCTTTCTTTTGATAGAACAGTTTGGAAACCCTCTTTTTGTAGAATCTCTAAGTGGATATTCGGATAGCTCTAATGATTACGTAGGAAACGGGAATATCTTCATCTAAAATCTAGACAGAAGCACTCTCAGAAACAACTTTGTGATATCTGCATTCAAGTCACAGAGCTGAACATTCCCTTTCATAGAGCGGGATTGAAACACTCTTTCTGTACTCTCTGCAAGTGGACCTCTCAAGCGCTTTGAGGCCTACGGTGAAAAAGGAAATATCTTCCCATAAAATCTAGACAGAAGGATTCTCAGAAGCAAATTTGAGATGTGTGTCCTCAACTAACAGAGTTGAACCTTTCTTTTGATACAGCAGTTTGGAAACACTCTTTTTGTGGAATCTGCAAGGGGATATTTGGATAACTGTGAAGATTTCGCTGGAAACGGGAATATCTTCATATAAAATCTAGACAGAAGCATTCTCAGAAACTTCTTTGTGATGTGTGTCCTCAACTAACAGAGTTCAACGTTTCTTTTCATACAGCAATTTGGAAACACTTTTTTTGTAGAATATGCAAGTGGATATTTGGATAACTGTGAAGATTTCGTTGGAAATGGGAATATCTTCATATGAAATCTAGACAGAAGCATTCTCAGAAACTTCTTTGTGATATGTGTCCTCAACTAACAGAGTTCAACCTTTCTTTTCATACAGTAATTTGGAAACACTTTATTTGCAGAATATGCAAGTGGATATTTGGATAACTGTGAAGATTTCGTTGGAAACGGGAATATCTTCATAGAAAATCTAGACAGAAGCATTCTCAGAAACTTCTTTGTCATGTGTGTCCTCAACTAACAGAGTACAGCCTTTCTTTTCATACAGCAATTTGGAAACACTTTTTTTGTAGAATATGCAAGTGGATATTTTGATAACTGTGAAGATTTCGTTGGAAATGGGAAAATCTTCATATAAAATCCAGACGGAAGGATTCTCAGAAACTTTTTCTGATGTGTGTCCTCAACTAACAGGGTTCAACCTTTCTTTTGGTAGAACGGTATGTAACCCCTCTTTTTGTAGAATCTCTAAGTGGATATTTGGATAGCTCTAAAGATTACGTTGGAAACGGGAATATCTTCATAGAAAATCTATACAGAAGCATTCTCATAAACTTCTTTGTGATGTGTGTCCTCAACTATCAGAGTTCAACCTTTCTTTTCATACAGCAATTTGGAAAAACATTTCTTGTAGAATATGCAAGTGGATATTTGGATTACTGTGAAGATTTCGTTGGAAACGGGAAAATCTTCATATAAAATCCAGACGGAAGGATTCTCAGAAAGTTTTTCTGATGTGTGTCCTCAACTTACAAGGTTCAACCTTTCTTTTGATAGAAGAGTTTGGAAACCCTCTTTTTGTAGAATCTCTAAGTGGATATTTGGATAGCTCTAACGATTACGTAGGAAACGGGAATATCTTCATCTAAAATCTAGACAGAAGCACTCTCAGAAACAACTTTGTGATATCTGCATTCAAGTCACAGAGCTGAACATTCCCTTTCATAGTGCAGGTTTGAAACACTCTTTCTGCTCTATCTGCAGGTGGACATTTCAAGTGCTTTCATGCCTATGGTGAAGAAGGAAATATCTTCCGATAAAATCTACACAGAATCATTCTCAGAAACAAATTTGGGATGTGTGTCCTCAACTAACAGAGTTGATCCTCACTTTTGATACAGCAGTTTGGAAACACTCTTTTTGTAGAATCTGCAAGTGGATATTTGGATAACTCTGAAGATTTCGCTGGAAACGGGAATATCTTCATATAAAATCTAGACAGAAGCATTCCCAGAAACTTGTTTGTGATGTCTGTCCTCATCTAACAGAGTTCAACCTTTCTTTTGAAACAGCAATTTGGAAACACACTTTTTGCAGAATATGCAAGTGGATATTTGGATAACTGAAGATTTCGTTGGAAACGGGAATATCTTCATATAAAATCCAGACGGAAGGATTCTCAGAAACTTTTTCTTATGTGTGTCCTCAACTTACAGGGTTCAACCTTTCTTTTGATAGAACAGTTTGGAAACCCTCTTTTTGTAGAATCTCTAAGTGGATATTCGGATAGCTCTAATGATTACGTAGGAAACGGGAATATCTTCATCTAAAATCTAGACAGAAGCACTCTCAGAAACAACTTTGTGATATCTGCATTCAAGTCACAGAGCTGAACATTCCCTTTCATAGAGCGGGATTGAAACACTCTTTCTGTACTCTCTGCAAGTGGACCTCTCAAGCGCTTTGAGGCCTACGGTGAAAAAGGAAATATCTTCCCATAAAATCTAGACAGAAGGATTCTCAGAAGCAAATTTGAGATGTGTGTCCTCAACTAACAGAGTTGAACCTTTCTTTTGATACAGCAGTTTGGAAACACTCTTTTTGTGGAATCTGCAAGGGGATATTTGGATAACTGTGAAGATTTCGCTGGAAACGGGAATATCTTCATATAAAATCTAGACAGAAGCATTCTCAGAAACTTCTTTGTGATGTGTGTCCTCAACTAACAGAGTTCAACGTTTCTTTTCATACAACAATTTGGAAACACTTTTTTTGTAGAATATGCAGGTGGATATTTGGATAACTGTGAAGATTTCGTTGGAAATGGGAATATCTTCATATGAAATCTAGACAGAAGCATTCTCAGAAACTTCTTTGTGATATGTGTCCTCAACTAACAGAGTTCAACCTTTCTTTTCATACAGTAATTTGGAAACACTTTATTTGCAGAATATGCAAGTGGATATTTGGATAACTGTGAAGATTTCATTGGAAACGGGAATATCTTCATAGAAAATCTAGACAGAAGCATTCTCAGAAACTTCTTTGTCATGTGTGTCCTCAACTAACAGAGTACAGCCTGTCTTTTCATAC
This sequence comes from Gorilla gorilla gorilla, assembly GCF_029281585.2. Classification (NCBI taxonomy): domain Eukaryota; kingdom Metazoa; phylum Chordata; class Mammalia; order Primates; family Hominidae; genus Gorilla; species Gorilla gorilla. The sequence continues at coordinate 33,626,149 of NC_073241.2, read as the reverse complement.
AGCAATTTGGAAACACTTTTTTTGTAGAATATGCAAGTGGATATTTTGATAACTGTGAAGATTTCGTTGGAAATGGGAAAATCTTCATATAAAATCCAGACGGAAGGATTCTCAGAAACTTTTTCTGATGTGTGTCCTCAACTAACAGGGTTCAACCTTTCTTTTGGTAGAACGGTATGTAACCCCTCTTTTTGTAGAATCTCTAAGTGGATATTTGGATAGCTCTAAAGATTACGTTGGAAAAGGGAATATCTTCATCTAAAATCTAGACAGAAGCAGTCTCAGAAACAACTTTGTGAAATCTGCATTCAAGTCACAGAGCTGAACATTCCCTTTCATAGTGCAGGTTTGAAACACTCTTTCTGCACTATCTGCAAGTAGACATTTCAAGCACATTCAGGCCTATGGTGAAAAAGGAAACATCTTCTGATAAAATATACACAGAATCATTCTCAGAAACAAATTTGGGATGTGTGTTCTCAACTAACAGAGTTGAACCTTTCTTTTGATAAAGCAGTTTGGAAACACTCTTTTTGTAGAATCTACATGGGGATATTTTGATAACTGTGAAGATTTCGCTGGAAACGGGAATATCTTCACATAAAATCAAGATAGAAGCATTCTCAGAAACTTGTTTGTGATGTCTGTCCTCAACTAACAGAGTTCAACCTTTCTTTTGATAGAGCAGTTTGGAAACACTCTTTCTGTGGAATCTCTAAGTGGATATTTGGATAGCTCTAACGATTTCATTGGAAACGGGAATATCTTCATCTAAAATCTAGACAGAAGCACTCTCAGAAACAACTTTGTGACATCTGCATTCAACTCACAGAGCTGAACATTCCCTTTCATAGAGCAGGATTGAAACACTCTTTCTGTACTATCTGCAAGTGGACACTTCAAGCGGTTTCAGGCCTATGGTGAAAAAGGAAATATCTTCCCATAAAATCTGAACAGAAGCATTCTCAGAAACAAATTTGAGATATGTGTCCCCAACTAACAGAGTTGAACCTTTCTTTTGATACAGCACTTTGGAAAAACTCTTTTTGTGTAATCTGCAAGGGGATATTTGGATAACTGTGAAGATTTCGATGGAAACGGGAATATCTTCATATAAAATCTAGACAGAAGCATTCTCAGAAACTTCTTTGTGATGTGTGTCCTCAACTAACAGAGTTCAACCTTTCTTTTCATACAGCAATTTGGAAACAGCTTTTTGGAGAATATGCAAGTGGATATTTGGATAACTGTGAAGATTTCGTTGGAAACGGGAAAATCTTCATATAAAATCCAGACGGAAGGATTCTCAGAAACTTTTTCTGATGTGTGTCCTCAACTAACAGGGTTCAAACTTTCTTTTGGTAGAACAGTATGAAACCCCTATTTTTGTAGAATCTCTAAGTGGATATTTGGATAGTTCTAAAGATTACGTTGGAAAAGGGAATATCTTCATCTAAAATCTAGACAGAAGCAGTCTCAGAAACAACTTTGTGATATCTGCATTCAAGTCACAGAGCTGAACATTCCCTTTCATAGTGCAGGTTTGAAACACTCTTTCTGCACTATCTGCAAGTGGACATTTCAAGCGCATTCAGGCCTATGGTTAAAAAGGAAACATCTTCTGATAAAATATACACAGAATCATTCTCAGAAACAAATTTGGGATGTGTGTCCTCAACTAACAGAGTTGAACCTCACTTTTGACACAGCAGTTCGGAAACACTCTTTTTGTAGAATCTACCAGGGGATATTTGGAGAACTGCGAAGATTTCGCTGGAAATGGGAATATCTTCATACAAAATGTAGACAGAAGCATTCTCAGAAACTTGTTTGTGATGTCTGTCCTCAACTAACAGAGTTCAACCTTTCTTTTGATACAGCAATTTGCAAACACACTTTTTGTGGAATCTTCAAGTGGATATTTGGATAACTGCGAAGATTTCGCTGGAAACGGGAATATCTTCATATAAAATCTGGACAGAAGCATTCTCAGAAACTTCTTTGCGATGTGTGTCCTCAACTAACAGAGTTCAACCTTTCTTTTCATACAGCAGTTTGGAAACACTCTTTTTTCAGAATCTGCAAGTGGATATTCGGATAACTGTGAAGATTTCGTTGGAAACGGGAGTTTCTTCATATAAAATCTAGACAGAAGCATTCTCAGAAACTTCTTTGTGATGTGTGTCCTCTACAAACAGAGTTCAACGTTTCTTTTGATAGAGCAGCTGGAAACACTCTTTCTTTGGAATCTCTAAGTGGATATTTGGATAGCTCTAACAATTTCGTTGGAAACGGGAATATCGTCATCAAAAATCTAGACAGAAGCACTCTCAGAAACAACTTTGTGACATCTTCATTAAAGTCACAGAGCTGAACATTCCCTTTCATAGAGCGGGATTGAAACACTCTTTCTGTACTCTCTGCAAGTGGACCTCTCAAGCGCTTTGAGGCCTCTGGTGTAAAAGGAAATATCATCCCATAAAATCTAGACAGAAGGATTCTCAGAAGCATATTTGAGATGTGTGTCCTCAACTAACAGATTTGAACCTTTCTTTTGATACAGCAGTTTGCAAACACTCTTTTTGTGGAATCTGCAAGTGGATATTTGGATAACTGTGAAGATTTCGTTGGGAACGGGAATATCTTCATATAAAATCTAGACAGACGCATTCTCTGAAACTTCTTTGTGATGTCTGTCCTCAACTAACAGAGATCAACCTTTCTTTTCATACAGTAATTTGGAAACACTTTGTTTGCAGAATATGCAAGTGGATATTTGGATAACTGTGAAGATATCGTTGGAAACGGGAATATCTTCATAGAAAATCTAGACAGAAGCATTCTCAGAAACTTCTTTGTGATGTGTGTCCTCAACTAACAGAGTTCAACCTTTCTTTTCATACAGCAATTTGGAAAAACATTTCTTGTAGAATATGCAAGTGGATATTTGGATAACTGTGAAGATTTCGTTGGAAACGGGAATATCTTCATAGAAAATCTAGACAGAAGCATTCTCAGAAACTTCTTTGTGATGTGTGTCCTCAGCTAACAGAGTTCAACCTTTCTTTTCATACAGCAATTTGGAAAAACATTTCTTGTAGAATATGCAAGTGGATATTTGGATTACTGTGAAGATTTCGTTGGAAACGGGAAAGTCTTCATATAAAATCCAGACGGAAGGATTCTCAGAAACTTTTTCTGATGTGTGTCCTCAACTTACAAGGTTCAACCTTTCTTTTGATAGAAGAGTTTGGAAACCCTCTTTTTGAAGAATCTCTAAGTGGATATTTGGATAGCTCTAACGATTACGTAGGAAACGGGAATATCTTCTTCTAAAATCTAGACAGAAGCACTCTCAGAAACAACTTTGTGATATCTGCATTCAAGTCACAGAGCTGAACATTCCCTTTCATAGTGCACGTTTGAAACACTCTTTCTGCTCTATCTGCAGGTGGACATTTCAAGCGCTTTCAGGCCTATGGTGAAGAAGGAAATATCTTCCGATAAAATCTACACAGAATCCTTCTCAGAAACAAATTTGGGATGTGTGTCCTCAACTAACAGAGTTGAACCTCACTTTTGATACAGCAGTTTGGAAACACTCTTTTTGTAGAATCTGCAAGTGGATATTTGGATAACTGTGAAGATTTCACTGGAAACGGGAATATCTTCATATAAAATCTAGACAGAAGCATTCCCAGAAACTTGTTTGTGATGTCTGTCCTCATCTAACAGAGTTCAACCTTTCTTTTGATACAGCAATTTGGAAACACACTTTTTGCAGAATATGCAAGTGGATAATTGGATAACTGTGAAGATTTCGTTGGAAACGGGAATATCTTCATATAAAATCCAGACGGAAGGATTCTCAGAAACTTTTTCTGATGTGTGTCCTCAACTTAAAGGGTTCAACCTTTCTTTTGATAGAACAGTTTGGAAACCCTCTTTTTGTAGAATCTCTAAGTGGATATTTGGATAGCTCTAATGATTACGTAGGAAACGGGAATATCTTCATCTAAAATCTAGACAGAAGCAGTCTCAGAAACAACTTTGTGATATCTGCATTCAAGTCACAGAGCTGAACATTCCCTTTCATAGAGCGGGATTGAAACACTCTTTCTGTACTCTCTGCAAGTGGACCTCTCAAGCGCTTTGAGGCCTATGGTGAAAAAGGAAATATCTTCCCATAAAATCTACACAGAAGGATTCTCAGAAGCAAATTTGAGATGTGTGTCCTCAACTAACAGAGTTGAACCTTTCTTTTGATACAGCAGTTTGGAAACACCCTTTTGGTGGAATCTGCAAGGGGATATTTGGATAACTCTGAAGATTTCGCAGGAAACGGGAATATCTTCACATAAAATCAAGACAGAAGCATTCTCAGAAACTTCTTTGTGATGTGTGTCCTCAACTAACAGAGTTCAACCTTTCTTTTCATACAGCAATTTGGAAACACTTTTTTGTAGAATATGCAGGTGGATATTTGGATAACTGTGAAGATTTCGTTGGAAACGGGAATATCTTCATATAAAATCTAGACAGAAGCATTCTCAGAAACCTCTTTGTGATATGAGTCCTCAACTAACAGAGTTCAACCTTTCCTTTCATACAGTAATTTGGAAACACTTTATTTGCAGAATATGCAAGTGGATATTTGGATAACTGTGAAGATTTCATTGGAAACGGGAATATCTTCATAGAAAATCTAGACAGAAGCATTCTCAGAAACTTCTTTGTGATGTGTGTCCTCAACTAACAGAGTTCAACCTTTCTTTTCATACAGCAATTTGGAAACACTTTTTTGTAGAATATGCAAGTGGATATTTGGATAACTGTGAAGATTTCGTTGGAAACGGGAAAATCTTCATATAAAATCCAGACGGAAGGATTCTCAGAAACTTTTTCTGATGTGTGTCCTCAACTAACAGGGTTCAACCTTTCTTTTGGTAGAACAGTATGGAACCCCTCTTTTTGTAGAATCTCTAAGTGGATATTTGGATAGATCTAAAGATTACGTTGGAAAAGGGAATATCTTCATCTAAAATCTAGACAGAAGCAGTCTCAGAAACAACTTTGTGATATCTGCATTCAAGTCACAGAGCTGAACATTCCCTTTCATAGTGCAGGTTTGAAACACTCTTTCTGCACTATCTGCAAGTGGACATTTCAAGCGCATTCAGGCCTATGGTGAAAAAGGAAACATCTTCTGATAAAATATACACAGAATCATTCTCAGAAACAAATTTGGGATGTGTGTCCTCAACTAACAGAGTTGAACCTTTCTTTTGATAAAGCAGTTTGGAAACACTCTTTTTGTAGAATATACATGGTGATATTTTGATAACTGTGAAGATTTCGCTGGAAACGGGAATATCTTCACATAAAATCAAGACAGAAGCATTCTCAGAAACTTGTTTGTGATGTCTGTCCTCAACTAACAGAGTTCAACCTTTCTTTTGATAGAGCAGTTTGGAAACACTCTTTCTGTGGAATCTCTAAGCGGATATTTGGATAGCTCTAACGATTTCATTGGAAACGGGAATATCTTCATCTAAAATCTAGACAGAAGCACTCTCAGAAACAACTTTGTGACATCTGCATTCAAGTCACAGAGCTGAACATTCCCTTTCATAGAGCAGGATTGAAACACTCTTTCTGTACTATCTGCAAGTGGACACTTCAAGCGGTTTCAGGCCTATGGTGAAAAAGGAAATATCTTCCCATAAAATCTGAACAGAAGCATTCTCAGAAACAAATTTGAGATATGTGTCCCCAACTAACAGAGTTGAACCTTTCTTTTGACACAGCACTTTGGAAACACTCTTTTTGTGTACTCTGCAAGGGGATATTTGGATGACTGTGAAGATTTCGCTGGAAACGGGAATATCTTCATATAAAATCTAGACAGAAGCATTCTCAGAAACTTCTTTGTGATGTGTGTCCTCAACTAACAGAGTTCAACCTTTCTTTTCATACAGCAATTTGGAAACAACTTTTTGGAGAATATGCAAGTGGATATTTGGATAACTGTGAAGATTTCGTTGGAAACGGGAAAATCTTCATATAAAATCCAGACGGAAGGATTCTCAGAAACTTTTTCTGATGTGTGTCCTCAACTAACAGGGTTCAAACTTTCTTTTGGTAGAACAGTATGAAACCCCTATTTTTGTAGAATCTCTAAGTGGATATTTGGATAGCTCTAAAGATTACGTTGGAAAAGGGAATATCTTCATCTAAAATCTAGACAGAAGCAGTCTCAGAAACAACTTTGTGATATCTGCATTCAAGTCACAGAGCTGAACATTCCCTTTCATAGTGCAGGTTTGAAACACTCTTTCTGCACTATCTGCAAGTGGACATTTCAAGCGCATTCAGGCCTATGGTGAAAAAGGAAACATCTTCTGATAAAATATACACAGAATCATTCTCAGAAACAAATTTGGGATGTATGTCCTCAACTAACAGAGTTGAACCTCACTTTTGACACAGCAGTTTGGAAACAATCTTTTTGTAGAATCTACCAGGGGATATTTGGAGAACTGCGAAGATTTCGCGGGAAATGGGAATATCTTCATACAAAATGTAGACAGAAGCATTCTCAGAAACTTGTTTGTGATGTCTGTCCTCAACTAACAGAGTTCAACCTTTCTTTTGATACAGCAATTTGCAAACACACTTTTTGTGGAATCTTCAAGTGGATATTTGGATAACTGCGAAGATTTCACTGGAAACGGGAATATCTTCATACAAAATCTGGACAGAAGCATTCTCAGAAACTTCTTTGCGATGTGTGTCCTCAACTAACAGAGTTCAACCTTTCTTTTCATACAGCAGTTTGGAAACACTCTTTTTTCAGAATCTGCAAGTGGATATTTGGATAACTGTGAAGATTTCGTTGGAAACGGGAGTTTCTTCATATAAAATCTAGACAGAAGCATTCTCAGAAACTTCTTTGTGATGTGTGTCCTCAACAAACAGAGTTCAACGTTTCTTTTGATAGAGCAGATGGAAACACTCTTTCTTTGGAATCTCTAAGTGGATATTTGGATAGCTCTAACAATTTCGTTGTAAACGGGAATATCGTCATCAAAAATCTAGACAGAAGCACTCTCAGAAACAACTTTGTGACATCTGCATTAAAGTCACAGAGCTGAACATTCCCTTTCATAGAGCGGGATTGAAACACTCTTTCTGTACTCTCTGCAAGTGGACCTCTCAAGCGCTTTGAGGCCTATGGTGTAAAAGGAAATATCTTCCCATAAAATCTAGACAGAAGGATTCTCAGAAGCATATTTGAGATGTGTGTCCTCAACTAACAGAGTTGAACCTTTCTTTTGATACAGCAGTTTGCAAACACTCTTTTTGTGGAATCTGCAAGTGGATATTTGGATAACTGTGAAGATTTCGTTGGAAACGGGAATATCTTCATATAAAATCTAGACAGACGCATTCTCAGAAACTTCTTTGTGATGTCTGTCTTCAACTAACAGAGTTCAACCTTTCTTTTCATACAGTAATTTGGAAACACTTTGTTTGCAGAATATGCAAGTGGATATTTGGATAACTGTGAAGATATCGTTGGAAACGGGAATATCTTCATAGAAAATCTAGACAGAAGCATTCTCAGAAACTTCTTTGTGATGTGTGTCCTCAACTAACAGAGTTCAACCTTTCTTTTCATACAGCAATTTGGAAAAACATTTCTTGTAGAATCTGCAAGTGGATATTTGGATAACTGTGAAGATTTCGTTGGAAACGGGAATATCTTCATAGAAAATCTAGACAGAAGCATTCTCAGAAACTTCTTTGTGATATGTGTCCTCAGCTAACAGAGTTCAACCTTTCTTTTCATACAGCAATTTGGAAAAACATTTCTTGTAGAATATGCAAGTGGATATTTGGATTACTGTGAAGATTTCGTTGGAAACGGGAAAGTCTTCATATAAAATCCAGACGGAAGGATTCTCAGAAACTTTTTCTGATGTGTGTCCTCAACTTACAAGGTTCAACCTTTCTTTTGATAGAAGAGTTTGGAAACCCTCTTTTTGAAGAATCTCTAAGTGGATATTTGGATAGCTCTAACGATTACGTAGGAAACGGGAATATCTTCTTCTAAAATCTAGACAGAAGCACTCTCAGAAACAACTTTGTGATATCTGCATTCAAGTCACAGAGCTGAACATTCCCTTTCATAGTGCACGTTTGAAACACTCTTTCTGCTCTATCTGCAGGTGGACATTTCAAGCGCTTTCAGGCCTATGGTGAAGAAGGAAATATCTTCCGATAAAATCTACACAGAATCCTTCTCAGAAACAAATTTGGGATGTGTGTCCTCAACTAACAGAGTTGAACCTCACTTTTGATACAGCAGTTTGGAAACACTCTTTTTGTAGAATCTGCAAGTGGATATTTGGATAACTGTGAAGATTTCACTGGAAACTGGAATATCTTCATATAAAATCTAGACAGAAGCATTCCCAGAAACTTGTTTGTGACGTCTGTCCTCATCTAACAGAGTTCAACCTTTCTTTTGATACAGCAAGTTGGAAACACACTTTTTGCAGAATATGCAAGTGTATAATTGGATAACTGTGAAGATTTCGTTGGAAACGGGAATATCTTCATATAAAATCCAGACGGAAGGATTCTCAGAAACTTTTTCTGATGTGTGTCCTCAACTTAAAGGGTTCAACCTTTCTTTTGATAGAACAGTTTGGAAACCCTCTTTTTGTAGAATCTCTAAGTGGATATTTGGATAGCTCTAATGATTACGTAGGAAACGGGAATATCTTCATCTAAAATCTAGACAGAAGCAGTCTCAGAAACAACTTTGTGATATCTGCATTCAAGTCACAGAGCTGAACATTCCCTTTCATAGAGCGGGATTGAAACACTCTTTCTGTACTCTCTGCAAGTGGACCTCTCAAGCGCTTTGAGGCCTATGGTGAAAAAGGAAATATCTTCCCATAAAATCTAGACAGAAGGATTCTCAGAAGCAAATTTGAGATGTGTGTCCTCAACTAACAGAGTTGAACCTTTCTTTTGATACAGCAGTTTGGAAACACCCTTTTGGTGGAATCTGCAAGGGGATATTTGGATAACTCTGAAGATTTCGCAGGAAACGGGAATATCTTCACATAAAATCAAGACAGAAGCATTCTCAGAAACTTCTTTGTGATGTGTGTCCTCAACTAACAGAGTTCAACCTTTCTTTTCATACAGCAATTTGGAAACACTTTTTTTGTAGAATATGCAGGTGGATATTTGGATAGCTCTAACGATTTCATTGGAAACGGGAATATCTTCATCTAAAATCTAGACAGAAGCACTCTCAGAAACAACTTTGTGACATCTGCATTCAAGTCACAGAGCTGAACATTCCCTTTCATAGAGCAGGATTGAAACAATCTTTCTGTACTATCTGCAAGTGGACACTTCAAGCGGTTTCAGGCCTATGGTGAAAAAGGAAATATCTTCCCATAAAATCTGAACAGAAGCATTCTCAGAAACAAATTTGAGATATGTGTCCCCAACTAACAGAGTTGAACCTTTCTTTTGACACAGCACTTTGGAAACACCCTTTTTGTGTAATCTGCAAGGGGATATTTGGATGACTGTGAAGATTTCGCTGGAAACGGGAATATCTTCATATAAAATCTAGACAGAAGCATTCTCAGAAACTTCTTTGTGATGTGTGTCCTCAACTAACAGAGTTCAACCTTTCTTTTCATACAGCAATTTGGAAACAACTTTTTGGAGAATATGCAAGTGGATATTTGGATAACTGTGAAGATTTCGTTGGAAACGGGAAAATCTTCATATAAAATCCAGACGGAAGGATTCTCAGAAACTTTTTCTGATGTGTGTCCTCAACTAACAGGGTTCAAACTTTCTTTTGGTAGAACAGTATGAAACCCCTATTTTTGTAGAATCTCTAAGTGGATATTTGGATAGCTCTAAAGATTACGTTGGAAAAGGGAATATCTTCATCTAAAATCTAGACAGAAGCAGTCTCAGAAACAACTTTGTGATATCTGCATTCAAGTCACAGAGCTGAACATTCCCTTTCATAGTGCAGGTTTGAAACACTCTTTCTGCACTATCTGCAAGTGGACATTTCAAGCGCATTCAGGCCTATGGTGAAAAAGGAAACATCTTCTGATAAAATATACACAGAATCATTCTCAGAAACAAATTTGGGATGTATGTCCTCAACTAACAGAGTTGAACCTCACTTTTGACACAGCAGTTTGGAAACAATCTTTTTGTAGAATCTACCAGGGGATATTTGGAGAACTGCGAAGATTTCGCGGGAAATGGGAATATCTTCATACAAAATGTAGACAGAAGCATTCTCAGAAACTTGTTTGTGATGTCTGTCCTCAACTAACAGAGTTCAACCTTTCTTTTGATACAGCAATTTGCAAACACACTTTTTGTGGAATCTTCAAGTGGATATTTGGATAACTGCGAAGATTTCACTGGAAACGGGAATATCTTCATATAAAATCTGGACAGAAGCATTCTCAGAAACTTCTTTGTGATGTGTGTCCTCAACTAACAGAGTTCAACCTTTCTTTTCATACAGCAGTTTGGAAACACTCTTTTTTCAGAATCTGCAAGTGGATATTTGGATAACTGTGAAGATTTCGTTGGAAACGGGAGTTTCTTCATATAAAATCTAGACAGAAGCATTCTCAGAAACTTCTTTGTGATGTGTGTCCTCAACAAACAAAGTTCAACGTTTCTTTTGATAGAGCAGATGGAAACACTCTTTCTTTGGAATCTCTAAGTGGATATTTGGATAGCTCTAACAATTTCGTTGTAAACGGGAATATCGTCATCAAAAATCTAGACAGAAGCACTCTCAGAAACAACTTTGTGACATCTGCATTAAAGTCACAGAGCTGAACATTCCCTTTCATAGAGCGGGATTGAAACACTGTTTCTGTACTCTCTGCAAGTGGACCTCTCAAGCGCTTTGAGGCCTATGGTGTAAAAGGAAATATCTTCCCATAAAATCTAGACAGAAGGATTCTCAGAAGCATATTTGAGATGTGTGTCCTCAACTAACAGAGTTGAACCTTTCTTTTGATACAGCAGTTTGCAAACACTCTTTTTGTGGAATCTGCAAGTGGATATTTGGATAACTGTGAAGATTTCGTTGGAAACGGGAATATCTTCATATAAAATCTAGACAGACGCATTCTCAGAAACTTCTTTGTGATGTCTGTCTTCAACTAACAGAGTTCAACCTTTCTTTTCATACAGTAATTTGGAAACACTTTGTTTGCAGAATATGCAAGTGGATATTTGGATAACTGTGAAGATATCGTTGGAAACGGGAATATCTTCATAGAAAATCTAGACAGAAGCATTCTCAGAAACTTCTTTGTGATGTGTGTCCTCAACTAACAGAGTTCAACCTTTCTTTTCATACAGCAATTTGGAAAAACATTTCTTGTAGAATCTGCAAGTGGATATTTGGATAACTGTGAAGATTTCGTTGGAAACGGGAATATCTTCATAGAAAATCTAGACAGAAGCATTCTCAGAAACTTCTTTGTGATGTGTGTCCTCAACTAACAGAGTTCAACCTTTCTTTTCATACAGCAATTTGGAAAAACATTTCTTGTAGTATATGCAAGTGGATATTTGGATTACTGTGAAGATTTCGTTGGAAACGGGAAAATCTTCATATAAAATCCAGACGGAAGGATTCTCAGAAACTTTTTCTGATGTGTGTCCTCAACTTACAAGGTTCAACCTTTCTTTTGATAGAAGAGTTTGGAAACCCTCTTTTTGAAGAATCTCTAAGTGGATATTTGGATAGCTCTAACGATTACGTAGGAGACGGGAATATCTTCTTCTAAAATCTAGACAGAAGCACTCTCAGAAACAACTTTGTGATATCTGCATTCAACTCACAGAGCTGAACATTCCCTTTCATAGTGCAGGTTTGAAACACTCTTTCTGCTCTATCTGCAGGTGGACATTTCAAGCGCTTTCAGGCCTATGGTGAAGAAGGAAATATCTTCCGATAAAATCTACACAGAATCTTTCTCAGAAACAAATTTGGGATGTGTGTCCTCAACTAACAGAGTTGAACCTCACTTTTGATACAGCAGTTTGGAAACACTCTTTTTGTAGAATCTGCAAGTGGATATTTGGATAACTGTGAAGATTTCACTGGAAACGGGAATATCTTCATATAAAATCTAGACAGAAGCATTCCCAGAAACTTGTTTGTGATGTCTGTCCTCATCTAACAGAGTTCAACCTTTCTTTTGATACAGCAATTTGGAAACACACTTTTTGCAGAATATGCAATTGGATATTTGGATAACTGTGAAGATTTCGTTGGAAACGGGAATATCTTCATATAACATCCAGACGGAAGGATTCTCAGAAACTTTTTCTGATGTGTGTCCTCAACTTAAAGGGTTCAACCTTTCTTTTGATAGAACAGTTTGGAAACCCTCTTTTTGTAGAATCTCTAAGTGGATATTTGGATAGCTCTAATGATTACGTAGGAAACGGGAATATCTTCCTCTAAAATCTAGACAGAAGCACTCTCAGAAACAACTTTGTGATATCTGCATTCAAGTCACAGAGCTGAACATTCCCTTTCATAGAGCGGGATTGAAACACTCTTTCTGTACTCTCTGCAAGTGGACCTCTCAAGCGCTTTGAGGCCTATGGTGAAAAAGGAAATATCTTCCCATAAAATCTAGACAGAAGGATTCTCAGAAGCAAATTTGAGATGTGTGTCCTCAACTAACAGAGTTGAACCTTTCTTTTGATACAGCAGTTTGGAAACACCCTTTTTGTGTAATCTGCAAGGGGATATTTGGATAACTGTGAAGATTTCGTTGGAAACGTTAAAATCTTCATATAAAATCCAGACGGAAGGATTCTCAGAAACTTTTTCTGATGTGTGTCCTCAACTAACAGGGTTCAACCTTTCTTTTGGTAGAACAGAATGCAACCCCTCTTTTTGTAGAATCTCTAAGTGGATATTTGGATAGCTCTAAAGATTACGCTGGAAAAGTGAATATCTTCATCTAAAATCTAGACAGAAGCAGTCTCAGAAACAACTTTGTGATATCTGCATTCAAGTCACAGAGCTGAACATTCCCTTTCATAGTGCAGGTTTCAAACACTCTTTCTGCACTATCTGCAAGTGGACATTTCAAGCGCATTCAGGCCTATGGTGAAAAAGGAAACATCTTCTGATAAAATATACACAGAATCATTCTCAGAAACAAATTTGGGATGTGTGTCCTCAACCAACAGAGTTGAACCTCACTTTTGACACAGCAGTTTGGAAACACTCTTTTTGTAGAATCTGCTAGTGCATATTTGGATAACTGTGAAGATATCGCTGGAAACGGGAATATCTTCATATAAAATCTAGACAGAAGCATTCTCAGAAACTTGTTTGTGATGTCTGTCCTCATCTAACAGAGTTCAACCTTTCCTTTGATACAGCAATATGGAAACACACTTTTTGCAGAATCTGCACGTGGATAATTGGATAACTGTGAAGATTTCTTTGGAAACGGGAATATCTTCATATGAAACCTAGACAGAAGCATTCTCAGAAACTTCTTTGTGATGTGTGTCCTGAACTAACAGAGTTCAAACTTTCTTCTCATACAGCAGTTTGGAAACGCTCTTTTTGCAGAATCTGCAAGTGGATATTTGGATAACTGTGAAGATTCCGTTGGAAACGGGAATATCTTCATATAAAATCTAGACAGAAGCATTCTCAGAAACTTCTTTGTGATACGTGTCCTCAACTAACAGAGTTCAACCTTTCTTTTGATAGAGCAGTTTGGAAACACCCTTTCTGTGGAATCCCTAAGTGGATATTTGGATAGTTCTAACGATTTTGTTGGAAACGGGAATATCTTCATCCAAAATCTAGACAGAAGCACTCTCAGAAACAACTTTGTGACATCTGCATTCAAGTAACAGAGCTGAACATTCCCTTTCATAGAGCAGGATTGAAACACTCTTTCTGTACTATCTGCAAGTGGACATGTCAAGCGGTTTCAATCCTATGGTGAAAAAGGAAATATCTTCCAATAAAATCTGAACAGAAGCATTCTCAGAAACAAATTTGAGATGTGTGTCCTCAACTAACAGAGTTGAACCTTTCTTTTGATACAGCAGTTTGCAAACACTCTTTTTGTGGAATCTGCAAGTGGATATTTGGATAACTGTGAAGATTTCACTGGAAACGGGAATATCTTCAAATAAAATCTAGACAGAAGGATTCTCAGAAACTTCTTTGTGATGTGTGTCCTCAACTAACAGAGTTCAACCTTTCTTTTCATACAGTAATTTGGAAACACTTTATTTGTAGAATATGCAAGTGGATATTTGGATAACTGTGAAGATTTCGTTGGAAGCGGGAATAACTTCATATGAAATCTAGACAGAAGCATTCTCAGAAACTTCTTTGTGATATGTGTCCTCAACTAACAGAGTTCAACCTTTCTTTTCATACAGCAATTTGGAAACACTTTTTTTGTAGAATATGCAAGTGGATATTTGGATAACTGTGAAGATTTCGTTGGAAACGGGAAAATCTTCATATAAAATCCCGACGGAAGGATTCTCAGAAACATTTTCTGATGTGTGTCCTCAACTAACAGGGGTCAAGCTTTCTTTTGGTAGAACAGTATGGAACCCCTCTTTCTGTAGAATCTCTAAGTGGATATTTGGATAGCTCTAAAGATTACGTTGGAAAAGGGAATATCTTCATCTAAAATCTAGACAGAAGCAGTCTCAGAAACAACTTTGTGATATCTGCATTCAAGTCACAGAGCTGAACATTCCCTTTCATAGTGAAGGTTTGAAACACTCTTTCTGCACTATCTGCAAGTGGACATTTCAAGCGCATTCAGGCCTATGGTGAAAAAGGAAACATCTTCTGATAAAATATACGCAGAATCATTCTCAGAAACAAATTTGGGATGTGTGTCCTCAACTAACAGAGTTGAAACTTTCTTTTGATACAGCAGTTTGGAAACACTCTTTTTGTAGAATCTACATGGGGATATTTTGATAACTGTGAAGAATTCGCTAGAAACGGGAATATCTTCACATAAAATCAAGACAGAAGCATTCTCAGAAACTTGTTTGTGATGTCTCTCCTCAACTAACAGAGTTCAACCTTTCTTTTGATACAGCAATTTGCAAACACACTTTTTGTGGAATCTTCAAGTGGATATTTGGATAACTGTGAAGATTTCGCTAGAAACGGGAATATCTTCATATAAAATCTAGACAGAAGCATTCTCAGAAACTTGTTTGTGATGTCTCTCCTCATCTAACAGAGTTCAACTTTTCCTTTGATACAGCAATATGGAAACACACTTTTTGCAGAATCTGCTCGTGGATAGTTGGATAACTGTGAAGATTTCTTTGGAAACGGGAATATCTTCATATGAAATCTAGACAGAAGCATTCTCAGAAACTTCTTTGTGATGTGTGTCCTGAACTAACAGAGTTCAACCTTTCTTCTCATACAGCAGTTTGGAAACGCTCTTTTTGTAGGATCTGCAAGTGGATATTTGGATAACTGTGCAGATTCCGTTGGAAACGGGAATATCTTCATATAAAATCTAGACAGAAGCATTCTCGGAAACTTCTTTGTGATGTGTGTCCTCAACAAACAGAGTTCAACGTTTCTTTTGATAGAGCAGTTTGGAAACACTCTTTCTTTGGAATCTCTAAGTGGATATTTGGATAGCTCTAACGATTTCATTGGAAACGGGAATATCTTCATCTAAAATCTAGACAGAAGCACTCTCAGAAACAACTTTGTGACATCAGCATTCAAGTCACAGTGCTGATCATTCCCTTTCATAGAGCGGGATTGAAACACTCTTTCTGTACTCTACGCAAGTGCACCTCTCAAGCGCTTTGAGGCCTACAGTGAAAAAGGAAATATCTTCAAAAATAAAATCTAGACAGAAGGATTCTCAGAAGAAAATTTGAGATGTGTGTCCTCAACTAACAGAGTTGAACCTTTCTTTTGATACAGCAGTTTGGAAACACTCTTTTTGTAGAATCTGCAAGTGGATATTTGGATAACTGTGAAGATTTCGCTGGAAACGGGAATATCTTCATATAAAATCTAGACAGAAGCATTCTCAGAAACTTGTTTGTGATGTCTGTCCTCATCTAACAGAGACCAGCCTTTCCTTTGATACAGCAATATGGAAACACACTTTTTGCAGGATCTTCATGTGGATAATTGGATAACTGTGAAGATTTCTTTGGAAACGGGAATATCTTCATATGAAATCTAGACAGAAGCATTCTCAGAAACTTCTTTGTGATGTGTGTCCTGAACTAACAGAGTTCAACCTTTCTTCTCATACAGCAGTTTGGAAACGCTCTTTTTGCAGAATCTGCAAGTGGATATTTGGATAACTGTGAAGATTTCGCTGGAAACGGAAATATCTTCACATAAAATCAAGACAGAAGCATTCTCAGAAACTTGTTTGTGATGTCTATCCACATCTAACAGAGTTCAATCTTTCCTTTGATACAGCAATTTGGAAATACCCTTTTTGTAGAATCTGCAAGTGGATATTTGGATAACTGTGAAGATTTCGTTGGAAACGGGAATATCTTCATAGAAAATCTAGACAGAAGCATTCTCAGAAACTTCTTTGGGATGTGTGTCCTCAACTAACAGAGTTCAACCTTTCTTTTCATACAGCAATTTGGAAACACTTTTTTTGTAGAATATGCAAGTGGATATTTGGATAACTGTGAAGATTTCGTTGGAAACGGGAAAATCTTCATATAAAATCCCGACGGAAGGATTCTCAGAAACTTTTTCTGATGTGTGTCCTCAACTAACAGGGGTCAACCTTTCTTTTGGTAGAACAGTATGGAACCCCTCTTTTTGTAGAATCTCTAAGTGGATATTTGGATAGCTCTAAAGATTACGTTGGAAAAGGGAATATCTTCATCTAAAATCTAGACAGAAGCAGTCTCAGAAACAACTTTGTGATATCTGCATTCAAGTCACAGAGCTGAACATTCCCTTTCATAGTGCAGGTTTGAAACACTCTTTCTGCACTATCTGCAAGTGGACATTTCAAGCACATTCAGGTCTATGATGAAAAAGGAAACATCTTCTGATAAAATATACACAGAATCATTCTCAGAAACAAATTTGGGATGTGTGTCCTCAACTAACAGAGTTGAACTTCACTTTTGACACAGCAGTTTGGAAACACTCTTTTTGTAGAATCTACCAGGGGATATTTGGAGAACTGCGAAGATTTCGCTGGAAACGGGAATATCTTCATACAAAATGTAGACAGAAGCATTCTCAGAAACTTGTCTGTGATGTCTGTCCTCAACTAACAGAGTTCAACCTTTCTTTTGATATAGGAATTTGCAAACACACTTTTTGTGGAATCTTCAAGTGGATATTTGGATAACTGTGAAGATTTTGCTGGAAACGGGAATATCTTCATACAAAATCTGGACCGAAGCATTCTCAGAAACTTCTTTTTGATGTGTGTCCTCAACAAACAAAGTTCAACGTTTCTTTTGATAGAGCAGTTTGGAAACACTCTTTCTTTGGAATCTCTAAGTGGATATATGGATAGCTCTAACGATTTCGTTGGAAACGGGAATATCTTCATCTAAAATCTAGACAGAAGCACTCTCAGAAACTTCTTTGCGATGTGTGTCCTCAAATAACAGAGTTCAACCTTTCTTTTCATACAGCAGTTTGGAAACACTCTTTTTTCAGAATCTGCAAGTGGATATTTGGATAACTGTGAAGATTTCGTTGGAAACGGGAGTTTCTTCATATAAAATCTAGAAAGAAGCATTCTCAGAAACTTCTTTGTGATGTGTGTCCTCAACAAACAGAGTTCAACGTTTCTTTTGATAGAGCAGCTGGAAACACTCTTTCTGTGGAATCTCTAAGTGGATATTTGGAGAGCTCTAACAATTTCGTTGAAAACGGGAATATCTTCATCTAAAATCTAGACAGAAGCACTCTCAGAAACAACTTTGTGATATCTGCATTCAAGTCACAGAGCGGAACATTCCCTTTCATAGAGCGGGATTGAAATACTCTTTCTGTACTCTCTGCAAGTGGACCTCTCAAGCGCTTTGAGGCCTATGGTGTAAAAGGAAATATCTTCCCATAAAATCTAGACAGAAAGATTCTCAGAAGCAAATTTGAGATGTGTGTCCTCAACTAACAGAGTTGAACCTTTCTTTTGATACAGCAGTTTGCAAACACTCTTTTTGTAGAATCTGCAAGTGGATATTTGGATAACTGTGAAGATTTCGTTGGAAACGGGAATATCTTCATATAAAATCTAGACAGAAGCATTCTCAGAAACTTCTTTCTGATGTCTGTCCTCAACTAACAGAGTTCAACCTTTCTTTTCATACAGCAATTTGGAAACACTTTATTTGCAGAATATGCAAGTGGATATTTGGATAACTGTGAAGATTTCGTTGGAGACGGGAATATCTTCATAGAAAATCTAGACAGAAGCATTCTCAGAAACTTCTTTGTGATGTGTGTCCTCAACTAACAGAGTTCAACCTTTCTTTTCATACAGCAATTTGGAAAAACATTTCTTGTAGAATATGCAAGTGGATATCTGGATTACTGTGAAGATTTCGTTGGAAACGGGATAATCTTCATATAAAATCCAGACGGAAGGATTCTCAGAAACTTTTTCTGATGTGTGTCCTCAACTTACAAGGTTCAACCTTTCTTTTGATAGAAGAGTTTGGAAACCCTCTTTTTGTAGAATCTCTAAGTGGATATTTGGATAGCTCTAACGATTACGTAGGAAACGGGAATATCTTCATGTAAAATCTAGACAGAAGCACTCTCAGAAACAACTTTGTGATATCTTCATTCAAGTCACAGAGCTGAACATTCCCTTTCATAGTGCAGGTTTGAAACACTCTTTCTGCTCTCTCTGCAGGTGGACATTTCAAGCGCTTTCAGGCCTATGGTGAAGAAGGAAATATCTTCTGATAAAATCTACACAGAATCTTTCTCAGAAACAAATTTGGGATGTGTGTCCTCAACTAACAGAGTTGAACCTCACTTTTGATACAGCAGTTTGGAAACACTCTTTTTGTAGAATCTGCAAGTGGATATTTGGATAACTGTGAAGATTTCGCTGGAAACGGGAATATCTTCATATAAAATCTAGACAGAAGCATTCCCAGAA
Source organism: Gorilla gorilla gorilla (assembly GCF_029281585.2). NCBI lineage: Eukaryota > Metazoa > Chordata > Mammalia > Primates > Hominidae > Gorilla > Gorilla gorilla. The sequence goes on along the minus strand of NC_073241.2, from coordinate 33,606,902 downwards.
ACTTGCTTGTGATGTCTGTCCTCATCTAACAGAGTTCAACCTTTCTTTTGATACAGCAATTTGGAAACACACTTTTTGCAGAATATGCAAGTGGATAATTGGGTAACTGTGAAGATTTCGTTGGAAACGGGAATATCTTCATATAACATCCCGACGGAAGGATTCTCAGAAACTTTTTCTGATGTGTGTCCTCAACTTACAGGGTTCAACCTTTCTTTTGATAGAACAGTTTGGAAACCCTCTTTTTGTAGAATCTCTAAGTGGATATTTGGATAGCTCTAATGATTACGTAGGAAACGGGAATATCTTCATCTGAAATCTAGACAGAAGCACTCTCAGAAACAACATTGTGATATCTGCATTCAAGTCACAGAGCTGAACATTCCCTTTCATAGAGCGGGATTGAAACACTCTTTCTGTATTCTCTGCAAGTGGACCTCTCAAGCGCTTTGAGGCCTATGGTGAAAAAGGAAATATCTTCCCATAAAATCTAGACAGAAGGATTTTCAGAAGCAAATTTGAGATGTGTGTCCTCAGCTAACAGAATTGAACATTTCTTTTGATACAGCAGTTTGCAAACACTCTTTTTGTGGAATCTGCAAGTGGATATTTGGATAACTGTGAAGATTTCGCTGGAAACGGGAATATCTTCCGATAAAATCTAGACAGAAGGATTCTCAGAAGCAAATTTGAGATGTGTGTCCTCCACTAACAGAGTTGAACCTTTCTTTTGATACAGCAGTTTGGAAACACTCTTTTTGTAGAATCTGCTAGTGGATATTTGGATAACTGTGAAGATTTCGTTTTAAACGGGAATATGTTCATATAAAATCTAGACAGAAGCATTCTCAGAAACTTCTTTGTGATGTCTGTCCTCAACTAACAGAGTTCAACCTTTCTTTTCATACAGTAATTTGGAAACACTTTATTTGCAGAATATGCAAGTGGATTTTTGGATAACTGTGAAGATTTCGTTGGAAACGGGAATATCTTCATATAAAATCTAGACAGAAGCATTCTCAGAAACTTCTTTGTGATGTCTGTCCTCAACTAACAGAGTTCAACCTTTCTTTTCATACAGCAATTTGGAAACACTTTTATTGTAGAATATGTAAGTGGATATTTGGATAACTGTGAAGATTTCGTTGGAAACGGGAAAATCTTCATATAAAATCCAGACGGAAGGATTCTCAGAAACTTTTTCTGATGTGTGTCCTCAACTAACAGGGTTCAACCTTTCTTTTGGTAGAACAGTATGGAACCGCTCTTTTTGTAGAATCTCTAAGTGGATATTTGGATAGCTCTAAAGATTACGTTGGAAAAGGGAATATCTTCATCTAAAATCTAGACAGAAGCAGTCTCAGAAACAACTTTGTGATATCTGCATTCAAGTCACAGAGCTGAACATTCGCTTTCATAGTGCAGGTTTGAAACACTGTTTCTGCACTATCTGCAAGTGTACATTTCAAGCGCATTCAGGCCTATGGTGAAAAAGGAAACATCTTCTGATAAAATATACACAGAATCATTCTCAGAAACAAATTTGGGATGTGTGTCCTCAACTAACAGAGTTGAACCTCACTTTTGACACAGCAGTTTGGAAACACTTTTTGTAGAATCTGCAAGTGGATATTTGGATAACTGTGAAGATTTCGCTGGAAACGGGAATATCTTCATATAAAATCTAGACAGAAGCATTCTCAGAAACTTGTTTGTGATGTCTGTCCTCATCTAACAGAGTTCATCCTTTCCTTTGATACAGCAATATGGAAACACAGTTTTTGCAGAATCTGCACGTGGATAATTGGATAACTGTGAAGATTTCTTTGGAAACGGGAATATCTTCATATGAAATCTAGACAGAAGCATTCTCAGAAACTTCTTTGTGATGTGTGTCCTGATCTAACAGAGTTCAACCTTTCTTTTCATACAGTAATTTGGAAACACTTTATTTGCAGAATATGCAAGTGGATTTTTGGATAACTGTGAAGATTTCGTTGGATACGGGAATATCTTCATATAAAATCTAGACAGAAGCATTCTCAGAAACTTCTTTGTGATGTCTGTCCTCAACTAACAGAGTTCAACCTTTCTTTTCATACAGCAATTTGGAAACACTTTTTTTGTAGAATATGCAAGTGGATATTTGGATAACTGGGAAGATTTCGTTGGAAACGGGAAAATCTTCATATGAAATCCAGACGGAAGGATTCTCAGGAACTTTTTCTGATGTGTGTCCTCAACTAACAGGGTTCAACCTTTCTTTTGGTAGAACAGTATGGAACTGCTCTTTTTGTAGAATCTCTAAGTGGATATTTGGATAGCTCTAAAGATTACGTTGGAAAAGGGAATATCTTCATCTAAAATCTAGACAGAATCAGTCTCAGAAACAACTTTGTGATATCTGCATTCAAGTCACAGAGCTGAACATTCCCTTTCATAGTGCAGGTTTGAAACACTCTTTCTGCACTATCTGCAAGTGGACATTTCAAGCGCATTCAGGCCTATGGTGAAAAAGGAAACATCTTCTGATAAAATATACACAGAATCATTCTCAGAAACAAATTTGGGATGTGTGTCCTCAACTAACAGAGTTGAACCTCACTTTTGACACAGCAGTTTGGAAACACTCTTTTTGTAGAATCTGCAAGTGGATATTTGGATAACTGTGAAGATTTCGCTGGAAACGGGAATATCTTCATATAAAATCTAGACAGAAGCATTCTCAGAAACTTGTTTGTGATGTCTGTCCTCATCTAACAGAGTTCATCCTTTCCTTTGATACAGCAATATGGAAACACACTTTTTGCAGAATCTGCCCGTGGATAATTGGATAACTGTTAAGATTTCTTTGGAAACGGGAATACCTTCATATGAAATCTAGACAGAAGCATTCTCAGAAACTTCTTTGTGATGTGTGTCCTGAACTAACAGAGTTCAACCTTTCTTCTCATACAGCAGTTTGGAAACGCTCTTTTTGCAGAATCTGCAAGTGGATATTTGGATAACTGTGAAGATTCCGTTGGAAACGGGAATATCTTCATATAAAATCTAGACAGAAGCATTCTCAGAAACTTCTTTGTGATGCGTGTCCTCAACTAACAGAGTTCAACCTTTCTTTTGATAGAGCAGTTTGGAAACACTCTTTCTGTGGAATCTCTAAGTGGATATTTGGATAGCTCTAACGATTTTGTTGGAAACGGGAATATCTTCATCCAAAATCTAGACAGAAGCACTCTCAGAAACAACTTTGTGACATCTGCATTCAAGTAACAGAGCTGAACATTCCCTTTCATAGAGCAGGATAGAAACACTCTTTCTGTACTATCTGCAAGTGGACATGTCAAGCGGTTTCAGGCCTATGGTGAAAAAGGAAATATCTTCCAATAAAATCTGAACAGAAGAATTCTCAGAAACAAATTTGAGATATTTGTCCCCAACTAACAGAGTTGAACCTTTCTTTTTATACAGCAGTTTCGAAACACTCTTTTTGTGGAATCTGCAAGGGGATATTTGGATAACTGTGAAGATTTCGCTGGAAACGGGAATATCTTCACATAAAATCAAGACAGAAGCATTCTCAGAAACTTGTTTGTGATGTCTGTCCACATCTAACAGAGTTCAACCTTTCCTTTGATACAGCAATTTGGAAATACCCTTTTTGTAGAATCTGCAAGTGGATATTTGGATGACTGTGAAGATTTCGTTTGAAACGGGAATATCTTCATAGAAAATCTAGACAGAAGCATTCTCAGAAACTTCTTTGTGATGTGTGTCCTCAACTAACAGAGTTCAACCTTTCTTTTCATACAGCAATTTGGAAAAACTTTTCTTGTAGAATATGCAAGTGGATATTTGGATTACTGTGAAGATTTCGTTGGAAACGGGAAAATCTTCATATAAAATCCAGACGGAAGGATTCTCAGAAACTTTTTCTGATGTGTGTCCTCAACTTACAAGGTTCAACCTTTCTTTTGATAGAAGAGTTTGGAAACCCTCTTTTTGTAGAATCTCTAAGTGGATATTTGGATAGCTCTAACGATTACGTAGGAAACGGGAATATCTTCATCTAAAATCTAGACAGAAGCACTCTCAGAAACAACTTTGTGATATCTGCATTCAAGTCACAGAGCTGAACATTCCCTTTCATAGTGCAGGTTTGAAACACTCTTTCTGCTCTATCTGCAGGTGGACATTTCAAGCGCTTTCAGGCCTATGGTGAAGAAGGAAATATCTTCCGATAAAATCTACACAGAATCATTCTCAGAAACAAATTTGGGATGTGTGTCCTCAACTAACAGAGTTGATCCTCACTTTTGATACAGCAGTTTGGAAACACAGTTTTTGTAGAATCTGCAAGTGGATATTTGGATAACTGTGAAGATTTCGCTGGAAACGGGAATATCTTCATATAAAATCTAGACAGAATCATTCCCAGAAACTTGTTTGTGATGTCTGTCCTCATCTAACAGAGTTCAACCTTTCTTTTGATACAGCAATTTGGAAACACACTTTTTGCAGAATATGCAAGTGGATATTTGGATAACTGAAGATTTCGTTGGAAACGGGAAAATCTTCATATAACATCCAGACGGAAGGATTCTCAGAAACTTTTTCTGATGTGTGTCCTCAACTTACAGGGTTCAACCTTTCTTTTGATAGAACAGTTTGGAAACCCTCTTTTTGTAGAATCTCTAAGTGGATATTTGGATAGCTCTAATGATTACGTAGGAAACGGGAATATCTTCATCTAAAATCTAGACAGAAGCACTCTCAAAAACAACTTCGTGATATCTGCATTCAAGTCACAGAGCTGAACATTCCCTTTCATAGAGCGGGATTGAAACACTCTTTCTGTACTCTCTGCAAGTGGACCTCTCAAGCGCTTTGAGGCCTACGGTGAAAAAGGAAATATCTTCCCATAAAATATAGACAGAAGGATTCTCAGAAGCAAATTTGAGATGTGTGTCCTCAACTAACAGATTTGAACCTTTCTTTTGATACAGCAGTTTGGAAACACTCTTTTGTGGAATCTGCAAGGGGATATTTGGATAACTGTGAAGATTTCGCTGGAAACGGGAATATCTTCATATAAAATCTAGACAGAAGCATTCTCAGAAACTTCTTTGTGAAGTGTGTCCTCAACTAACAGAGTTCAACCTTTCTTTTCATACAGCAATTTGGAAACACTTTTTTAGTAGAATATGCAGGTGGATATTTGGATAACTGTGAAGATTTCGTTGGAAACGGGAATATCTTCATATGAAATCTAGACAGAAGCATTCTCAGAATCTTCTTTGTGATATGTGTCCTCAACTAACAGAGTTCAACCTTTCTTTTCATACCGTAATTTGGAAACACTTTATTTGCAGAATATGCAAGTTTATATTTGGATAACTGTGAAGATTTCGTTGGAAACGGGAATATCTTCATAGAATATCTAGACAGAAGCATTCTCAGAAACTTCTTTGTGATGTGTGTCCTCAACTAACAGAGTTCAACCTTTCTTTTCATACAGCAATTTGGAAACACTTTTTTTGTAGAATATGCAAGTGGATATTTGGATAACTGTGAAGATTTCGTTGGAAACGGGAAAATCTTCATATAAAATCCAGACGGAAGGATTCTCAGAAACTTTTTCTGATGTGTGTCCTCAACTAACAGGGGTCAACCTTTCTTTTGGTAGAACAGTATGGAACCCCTCTTTTTGTAGAATCTCTAAGTGGATATTTGGATAGCTCTAAAGATTACGTTGGAAAAGGGAATATCTTCATCTAAAATCTAGACAGAAGCAGTCTCAGAAACAACTTTGTGATATCTGCATTCAAGTCACGGAGCTGAACATTCCCTTTCATAGTGCAGGTTTGAAACACTCTTTCTGCGCTATCTGCAAGTGGACATTTCAAGCGCATTCAGGCCTATGGTGAAAAAGGAAACATCTTCTGATAAAATATACACAGAATCATTCTCAGAAACAAATTTGGGATGTGTGTCCTCAACTAACAGAGTTGTACCTTTCTTTTGATAAAGCAGTTTGGAAACACTCTTTTTGTAGAATCTACCAGGGGATATTTTGATAACTGTGAAGATTTCGCTGGAAACGGGAATATCTTCACATAAAATCAAGACAGAAGCATTCTCAGAAACTTGTTTGTGATGTCTGTCCTCAACTAACAGAGTTCAACCTTTCTTTTGATAGAGCAGTTTGGAAACACTCTTTCTGTGGAATCTCTAAGTGGATATTTGGATAGCTCTAACGATTTCGTTGGAAACGGGAATATCTTCATCTAAAATCTAGACAGAACCACTCTCAGAAACAACTTTGTGACATCTGCATTCAAGTCACAGAGCTGAACATTCCCTTTCATAGAGCAGGATTGAAACACTCTTTCTGTACTATCTGCAAGTGGACACTTCAAGCGGTTTCAGGCCTACGGTGAAAAAGGAAATATCTTCCCATAAAATCTGAACAGAAGCATTCTCAGAAACAAATTTGAGATATGTGTCCCCAACTAACAGAGTTGAACCTTTCTTTTGATACAGCAGTTTGGAAACACTTTTTTTGTAGGATATGCAGGTGGATATTTGGATAACAGTGAAGATTTCGCTGGAAACGGGAATATCTTCATATAAAATCTAGACAGAAGCATTCTCAGAAACTTCTTTGTGATGTGTGTCCTCAACTAACAGAGTTCAACCTTTCTTTTCATACAGCAATTTGGAAACACTTTTTTTGTAGAATATGCAAGTGGATATTTGGATAACTGTGAAGATTTCGTTGGAAACGGGAAAATCTTCATATAAAATCCAGACGGAAGGATTCTCAGAAACTTTTTCTGATGTGTGTCCTCAACTAACAGGGTTCAACCTTTCTTTTGGTAGTACAGTATGGAACCCCTCATTTTGTAGAATCTCTAAGTGGATATTTGGATAGCTGTAAAGATTACTCTGGAAAAGGGAATATCTTCATCTAAAATCTAGACAGAAGCAGTCTCAGAAACAACTTTGTGATATCTGCATTCAAGTCACAGTACTGAACATTCCCTTTCATAGTGCAGGTTTGAAACACTCTTTCTGCACTGTCTGCAAGTGGACATTTCAAGTGCATTCAGGCCTATGCTGAAAAAGGAAACATCTTCTGATAAAATATACACAGAATCATCCTCAGAAACAAATTGGGGATGTGTGTCCTCAAATAACAGAGTTGAACCTCACTTTTGACACAGCAGTTTGGAACCACTCTTTTTGTAGATTCTACCAGGGGATATTTGGAGAACTGCGAAGATTTCGCTGGAAACGGGAATATCTTCATACAAAATGTAGACAGAAGCATTCTCAGAAACTTGTCTGTGATGTCTGTCCTCAACTAACAGAGTTCAACCTTTCTTTTGATACAGCAATTTGCAAACACACTTTTTGTGGAATCTTCAAGTGGATATTTGGACAACTGTGAAGATTTCGCTGGAAACGGGAATATCTTCATATAAAATCAAGACAGAAGCATTCTCAGAAACTTCTTTGCGATGTGTGTCCTCAAATAACAGAGTTCAACCTTTCTTTTCATACAGCAGTTTGGAAACACTCTTTTTTCAGAATCTGCAAGTGGATATTTGGATAACTGTGAAGATTTCGTTGGAAACGGGAGTTTCTTCATATAAAATCTAGACAGAAGCATTCTCAGAAACTTCTTTGTGATGTGTGTCCTCAACAAACAGAGTTCAACGTTTCTTTTGATAGAGCAGCTGGAAACACTCTTTCTGTGGAATCTCTAAGTGGATATTTGGAGAGCTCTAACAATTTCGTTGAAAACGGGAATATCTTCATCTAAAATCTAGACAGAAGCACTCTCAGAAACAACTTTGTGACATCTGCATTCAAGTCACAGAGCTGAACATTCCCTTTCAGAGAGCGGGATTGAAACACTCTCTCTGTACTCTCTGCAAGTGGACCTCTCAAGCGCTTTGAGGCCTATGGTGTAAAAGGAAATATCTTCCCATAAAATCTAGACAGAAAGATTCTCAGAAGCAAATTTGAGATGTGTGTCCTCAACTAACAGAGTTGAACCTTTCTTTTGATACAGCAGTTTGCAAACACTCTTTTTGTAGAATCTGCAAGTGGATATTTGGATAACTGTGAAGATTTCGTTGGAAACGGGAATATCTTCATATAAAATCTAGACAGAAGCATTCTCAGAAACTTCTTTCTGATGTCTGTCCTCAACTAACAGAGTTCAACCTTTCTTTTCATACAGCAATTTGGAAACACTTTATTTGCAGAATATGCAAGTGGATATTTGGATAACTGTGAAGATTTCGTTGGAGACGGGAATATCTTCATAGAAAATCTAGACAGAAGCATTCTCAGAAACTTCTTTGTGATGTGTGTCCTCAACTAACAGAGTTCAACCTTTCTTTTCATACAGCAATTTGGAAAAACATTTCTTGTAGAATATGCAAGTGGATATCTGGATTACTGTGAAGGTTTCGTTGGAAACGGGATAATCTTCATATAAAATCCAGACGGAAGGATTCTCAGAAACTTTTTCTGATGTGTGTCCTCAACTTACAAGGTTCAACCTTTCTTTTGATAGAAGAGTTTGGAAACCCTCTTTTTCTAGAATCTCTAAGTGGATATTTGGATAGCTCTAACGATTACGTAGGAAACGGGAATATCTTCATGTAAAATCTAGACAGAAGCACTCTCAGAAACAACTTTGTGATATCTGCATTCAAGTCACAGAGCTGAACATTCCCTTTCATAGTGCAGGTTTGAAACACTCTTTCTGCTCTCTCTGCAGGTGGACATTTCAAGCGCTTTCAGGCCTATGGTGAAGAAGGAAATATCTTCCGATAAAATCTACACAGAATCTTTCTCAGAAACAAATTTGGGATGTGTGTCCTCAACTAACAGAGTTGAACCTCACTTTTGATACAGCAGTTTGGAAACACTCTTTTTGTAGAATCTGCAAGTGGATATTTGGATAACTGTGAAGATTTCGCTGGAAACGGCAATATCTTCATATAAAATCTAGACAGAAGCATTCCCAGAAACTTGCTTGTGATGTCTGTCCTCATCTAACAGAGTTCAACCTTTCTTTTGATACAGCAATTTGGAAACACACTTTTTGCAGAATATGCAAGTGGATAATTGGGTAACTGTGAAGATTTCGTTGGAAACGGGAATATCTTCATATAACATCCCGACGGAAGGATTCTCAGAAACTTTTTCTGATGTGTGTCCTCAACTTACAGGGTTCAACCTTTCTTTTGATAGAACAGTTTGGAAACCCTCTTTTTGTAGAATCTCTAAGTGGATATTTGGATAGCTCTAATGATTACGTAGGAAACGGGAATATCTTCATCTGAAATCTAGACAGAAGCACTCTCAGAAACAACTTTGTGATATCTGCATTCAAGTCACAGAGCTGAACATTCCCTTTCATAGAGCGGGATTGAAACACTCTTTCTGTATTCTCTGCAAGTGGACCTCTCAAGCGCTTTGAGGCCTATGGTGAAAAAGGAAATATCTTCCCATAAAATCTAGACAGAAGGATTTTCAGAAGCAAATTTGAGATGTGTGTCCTCAGCTAACAGAGTTGAACATTTCTTTTGATACAGCAGTTTGCAAACACTCTTTTTGTGGAATCTGCAAGTGGATATTTGGATAACTGTGAAGATTTCGCTGGAAACGGGAATATCTTCAAATAAAATCTAGACAGAAGCATTCTCAGAAACTTCTTTGTGATGTGTGTCCTCAACAAACAGAGTTCAACGTTTCTTTTGATAGAGCAGTTTGGAAACACTCTTTCTTTGGAATCTCTAAGTGGATATTTGGATACCTCTAACGATTTCGTTGGAAACGGGAATATCTTTATCTAAAATCTAGACAGAAGCACTCTCAGAAACAACTTTGTGACATCAGCATTCAAGTCACAGTGCTGAACATTCCCTTTCATAGAGCGGGATTGAAACACTCTTTCTGTACTCTCCGCAAGTGGACCTCTCAAGCGCTTTGAGGCCTATGGTGAAAAAGGAAATATCTTCCCATAAAATCTAGACAGAAGGATTCTCAGAAGCAAATTTGAGATGTGTGTCCTCCACTAACAGAGTTGAACCTTTCTTTTGATACAGCAGTTTGGAAACACTCTTTTTGTAGAATCTGCTAGTGGATATTTGGATAACTGTGAAGATTTCGTTTTAAACGGGAATATGTTCATATAAAATCTAGACAGAAGCATTCTCAGAAACTTCTTTGTGATGTCTGTCCTCAACTAACAGAGTTCAACCTTTCTTTTCATACAGCAATTTGGAAACACTTTATTTGCAGAATATGCAAGTGGATTTTTGGATAACTGTGAAGATTTCGTTGGAAACGGGAATATCTTCATATAAAATCTAGACAGAAGCATTCTCAGAAACTTGTTTGTGATGTCTGTCCTCAACTAACAGAGTTCAACCTTTCTTTTCTTACAGCAATTTGGAAACACTTTTTTTGTAGAATATGTAAGTGGATATTTGGATAACTGTGAAGATTTCGTTGGAAACGGGAAAATCTTCATATAAAATCCAGACGGAAGGATTCTCAGAAACTTTTTCTGATGTGTGTCCTCAACTAACAGGGTTCAACCTTTCTTTTGGTAGAACAGTATGGAACCGCTCTTTTTGTAGAATCTCTAAGTGGATATTTGGATAGCTCTAAAGATTACGTTGGAAAAGGGAATATCTTCATCTAAAATCTAGACAGAAGCAGTCTCAGAAACAACTTTGTGATATCTGCATTCAAGTCACAGAGCTGAACATTCCCTTTCATAGTGCAGGTTTGAAACACTCTTTCTGCACTATCTGCAAGTGTACATTTCAAGCGCATTCAGGCCTATGGTGAAAAAGGAAACATCTTCCGATAAAATTTACACAGAATCATTCTCAGAAACAAATTTGGGATGTGTGTCCTCAACTAACAGAGTTGAACCTCACTTTTGACACAGCAGTTTGGAAACACTCTTTTTGTAGAATCTGCAAGTGGATATTTGGATAACTGTGAAGATTTCGCTGGAAACGGGAATATCTTCATATAAAATCTAGACAGAAGCATTCTCAGAAACTTGTTTGTGATGTCTGTCCTCATCTAACAGAGTTCATCCTTTCCTTTGATACAGCAATATGGAAACACAGTTTTTGCAGAATCTGCACGTGGATAATTGGATAACTGTGAAGATTTCTTTGGAAACGGGAATATCTTCATATGAAATCTAGACAGAAGCATTCTCAGAAACTTCTTTGTGATGTGTGTCCTGATCTAACAGAGTTCAACCTTTCTTTTCATACAGTAATTTGGAAACACTTTATTTGCAGAATATGCAAGTGGATTTTTGGATAACTGTGAAGATTTCGTTGGATACGGGAATATCTTCATATAAAATCTAGACAGAAGCATTCTCAGAAACTTCTTTGTGATGTCTGTCCTCAACTAACAGAGTTCAACCTTTCTTTTCATACAGCAATTTGGAAACACTTTTTTTGTAGAATATGCAAGTGGATATTTGGATAACTGTGAAGATTTCGTTGGAAACGGGAAAATCTTCATATGAAATCCAGACGGAAGGATTCTCAGGAACTTTTTCTGATGTGTGTCCTCAACTAACAGGGTTCAACCTTTCTTTTGGTAGAACAGTATGGAACCGCTCTTTTTGTAGAATCTCTAAGTGGATATTTGGATAGCTCTAAAGATTACGTTGGAAAAGGGAATATCTTCATCTAAAATCTAGACAGAAGCAGTCTCAGAAACAACTTTGTGATATCTGCATTCAAGTCACAGAGCTGAACATTCCCTTTCATAGTGCAGGTTTGAAACACTCTTTCTGAACTATCTGCAAGTGGACATTTCAAGCGCATTCAGGCCTATGGTGAAAAAGGAGACATCTTCTGATAAAATATACACAGAATCATTCTCAGAAACAAATTTGGGATGTGTGTCCTCAACTAACAGAGTTGAACCTCACTTTTGACACAGCAGTTTGGAAACACTCTTTTTGTAGAATCTGCAAGTGGGTATTTGGATAACTGTGAAGATTTCGCTGGAAACGGGAATATCTTCATATAAAATCTAGACAGAAGCATTCTCAGAAACTTGTTTGTGATGTCTGTCCTCATCTAACAGAGTTCATCCTTTCCTTTGATACAGCAATATGGAAACACACTTTTTGCAGAATCTGCCCGTGGATAATTGGATAACTGTTAAGATTTCTTTGGAAACGGGAATACCTTCATATGAAATCTAGACAGAAGCATTCTCAGAAACTTCTTTGTGATGTGTGTCCTGAACTAACAGAGTTCAACCTTTCTTCTCATACAGCAGTTTGGAAACGCTCTTTTTGCAGAATCTGCAAGTGGATATTTGGATAACTGTGAAGATTCCGTTGGAAACGGGAATATCTTCATATAAAATCTAGACAGAAGCATTCTCAGAAACTTCTTTGTGATGCGTGTCCTCAACTAACAGAGTTCAACCTTTCTTTTGATAGAGCAGTTTGGAAACACTCTTTCTGTGGAATCTCTAAGTGGATATTTGGATAGCTCTAACGATTTTGTTGGAAACGGGAATATCTCCATCCAAAATCTAGACAGAAGCACTCTCAGAAACAACTTTGTGACATCTGCATTCAAGTAACAGAGCTGAACATTCCCTTTGATAGAGCAGGATTGAAACACTCTTTCTGTACTATCTGCAAGTGGACATGTCAAGCGGTTTCAGGCCTATGGTGAAAAAGGAAATATCTTCCAATAAAATCTGAACAGAAGCATTCTCAGAAACAAATTTGAGATATGTGTCCCCAACTAACAGAGTTGAACCTTTCTTTTTATACAGCAGTTTGGAAACACTCTTTTTGTGGAATCTGCTAGGGGATATTTGGATAACTGTGAAGATTTCGCTGGAAACGGAAATATCTTCACATAAAATCAAGACAGAAGCATTCTCAGAAACTTGTTTGTGATGTCTGTCCACATCTAACGGAGTTCAACCTTTCCTTTGATACAGCAATTTGGAAATACCCTTTTTGTAGAATCTGCAAGTGGATATTTGGATAACAGTGAAGATTTCGTTGGAAACGGGAATATCTTCATAGAAAATCTAGACAGAAGCATTCTCAGAAACTTCTTTGTGATGTGTGTCCTCAACTAACAGAGTTCAACCTTTCTTTTCATACAGCAATTTGGAAAAACTTTTCTTGTAGAATATGCAAGTGGATATTTGGGTTACTGTGAAGATTTCGTTGGAAACGGGAAAATCTTCATATAAAATCCAGACCTAAGGATTCTCAGAAACTTTTTCTGATGTGTGTCCTCAACTTACAAGGTTCAACCTATCTTTTGATAGAAGAGTTTGGAAACCCTCTTTTTGTAGAATCTCTAAGTGGATATTTGGATAGCTCTAACGATTACGTAGGAAACGGGAATATCTTCATCTAAAATCTAGACAGAAGCACTCTCAGAAACAACTTTGTGATATCTGCATTCAGGTCACAGAGCTGAACATTCCCTTTCATAGTGCAGGTTTGAAACACTCTTTCTGCTCTATCTGCAGGTGGACATTTCAAGCGCTTTCAGGCCTATGGTGAAGAAGGAAATATCTTCCGATAAAATCTACACAGAATCATTATCAGAAACAAATTTGGGATGTGTGTCCTCAACTAACAGAGTTGATCCTCACTTTTGATACAGCAGTTTGGAAACACAGTTTTTGTGGAATCTGCAAGTGGATATTTGGATAACTGTGAAGATTTCGTTGGAAACGGGAATATCTTCATATAAAATCTAGACAGAAGCATTCTCAGAAACTTCTTTGTGATGTCTGTCCTCATCTAACAGAGTTCAACCTTTCTTTTGATACAGCAATTTGGAAACACACTTTTTGAAGAATCTGCAAGTGGATATTTGGATAACTGTGAAGATTTCTTTGGAAACGGGAATATCTTCATATAAATTCCAGACGGAAGGATTCTCAGAAACTTTTTCTGATGTGTGTCCTCAACTTACAGGGTTCAACCTTTCTTTTGATAGAACAGATTGGAAACCCTCTTTTTGTAGAATCTCTAAGTGGATATTTGGATAGCTCTAATGATTACGTAGGAAACGGGAATATCTTCATCTGAAATCTAGACAGAAGCACTCTCAGAAACAACTTTGTGATATCTGCATTCAAGTCACAGAGCTGAACATTCCCTTTCATAGAGCGGGATTGAAGCACTCTTTCTGTATTCTCTGCAAGTGGACCTCTCAAGCGCTTTGAGGCCTATGGTGAAAAAGGAAATATCTTCCCATAAAATCTAGACAGAAGGATTCTCAGAAGCAAATTTGAGATGTGTGTCCTCAACTAACAGAGGTGAACCTTTCTTTTGATACAGCAGTTTGCAAACACTCTTTTTGTGGAATCTGCAAGTGGATATTTGGATAACTGTGAAGATTTCGCTGGAAACGGGAATATCTTCAAATAAAATCTAGACAGAAGCATTCTCAGAAACTTCTTTGTGATGTGTGTCCTCAACTAACAGAGTTCAACCTTTCTTTTCATACAGTAATTTGGAAACACTTTATTTGTAGAATATGCAAGTGGATATTTGGATAACTGTGAAGATTTCATTGGAAACGGGAATATCTTCATAGAAAATCTAGACAGAAGCATTCTCAGAAACTTCTTTGTGATGCGTGTCCTCAACTAACAGAGTTCAACCTTTCTTTTGATAGAGCAGTTTGGAAACACCCTTTCTGTGGAATCTCTAAGTGGATATTTGGATAGCTCTAACGATTTTGTTGGAAACGGGAATATCTTCATCCAAAATCTAGACAGAAGCACTCTCAGAAACAACTTTGTGACATCTGCATTCAAGTAACAGAGCTGAACATTCCCATTCATAGAGCAGGATTGAAACACTGTTTCTGTACTATCTGCAAGAGAACAAGTCAAGCGGTTTCAGGCCTATGGTGAAAAAGGAAATATCTTCCAATAAAATCTGAACAGAAGCATTCTCAGAAACAAATTTGAGATATGTGTCCCCAACTAACAGAGTTGAACCTTTCTTTTTATACAGCAGTTTGGAAACACTCTTTTTGTGGAATCTGCAAGGGGATATTTGGATAACTGTGAAGATTTCGCTGGAAACGGGAATATCTTCACATAAAATCAAGACAGAAGCATTCTCAGAAACTTGTTTGTGATGTCTGTCCACATCTAACAGAGTTCAACCTTTCCTTTGATACAGCAATTTGGAAATACCCTTTTTGTAGAATCTGCAAGTGGATATTTGGATAACTGTGAAGATTTCGTTGGAAACGGGAATATCTTCATATAAAATCTAGACAGAAGCACTCTCAGAAACTTCTTTGTGATGACTGTCCTCAACTAACAGAGTTCAACCTTTCTTTTCATACAGTAATTTGGAAACACTTTATTTGCAGAATAAGCAAGTGGATATTTGGATAACTGTGAAGATTTCGTTGGAGACGGGAATATATTCATAGAAAATCTAGACAGAAGCATTCTCAGAAACTTCTTTGTGATGTGTGTCCTTAACTAACAGAGTTCAACCTTTCTTTTCATACAGCAATTTGGAAAAACATTTCTTGTAGAATATGCAAGTGGATATTTGGATTACTGTGAAGATTTCGTTGGAAGTGGGAAAACCTTCATATAAAATCCAGACGGAAGGATTCTCAGAAACTTTTTCTGATGTGTGTCCTCAACTTACAAGGTTCTACCTTTCTTTTGATAGAAGAGTTTGGAAACCCTCTTTTTGTAGAATCACTAAGTTAATATTTGGATAGCTCTAACGATTACGTAGGAAAAGGGAATATCTTCATCTAAAATCTAGACAGAAGCACTCTCAGAAACAACTTTGTGATATCTGCATTCAAGTCACACAGCTGAACATTCCCTTTCATAGTGCAGGTTTGAAACACTCTTTCTGCTCTATCTGCAGGTGGACATTTCAAGCGCTTTCAGGCCTATGGTGAAGAAGGAAATATCTTCCGATAAAATCTACACAGAATCATTCTCAGAAACAAATTTGGGATGTGTGTCCTCAACTAACAGAGTTGATCCTCACTTTTGATGCAGCAGTTTGGAAACACAGTTTTTGTGGAATCTGCAAGTGGATATTTGGGTAACTGTGAAGATTTCGCTGGAAACGGGAATATTTTCATATAAAATCTAGACAGAAGCATTCCCAGAAACCTGTTTGTGATGTCTGTCCTCAACTAACAGAGTTCAACCTTTCTTTTCATACAGCAATTTGGATACACTTTTTTTGTAGAATATGGAAGTGGATATTTGGATAACTGTGAAGATTTCGTTGGAAACGGGAAAATCTTCTTATAAAATCCAGATGGAAGGATTCTCGGGATCTTTTTCTGATGTGTGTCCTCAACTAACAGGGTTCAACCTTTCTTTTGGTAGAACAGTATGGAACCCCTCTATTTGTAGAATCTCTAAGTGGATATTTGGATAGCTCTAAAGATTACGTTGGAAAAGGGAATATCTTCATCTAAAATCTAGACAGAAGCAGTCTCAGAAACAACTTTGTGATATCTGCATTCAAGTCACAGAGCTGAACATTCCCTTTCATAGTGCAGGTTTCAAACACACTTTCTGCACTATCTGCAAGTGGACATTTCAAGCGCATTCAGGCCTATGGTGAAAATGGAAACATCTTCTGATAAAATATACACAGAATCATTCTCAGAAACAAATTTGGGATGTGTGTCCTCAACTAACAGAGTTGATCCTCACTTTTGATGCAGCAGTTTGGAAA
The DNA here is from genome assembly GCF_029281585.2 of Gorilla gorilla gorilla. Taxonomy (NCBI): domain Eukaryota; kingdom Metazoa; phylum Chordata; class Mammalia; order Primates; family Hominidae; genus Gorilla; species Gorilla gorilla. Next base: position 33,590,098 of record NC_073241.2, on the reverse strand, counting down.
CACAGTTTTTGTGGAATCTGCAAGTGGATATTTGGATAACTGTGAAGATTTCGCTGGAAACGGGAATATCTTCATATAAAATCTAGACAGAAGCATTCCCAGAAACTTGTTTGTGATGTCTGTCCTCAACTAACAGAGTTCAACCTTTCTTTTCATACAGCAATTTGGATACACTTTTTTTGTAGAATATGCAAGTGGATATTTGGATAACTGAGAAGATTTCATTGGAAACGGGAAAATCTTTATATAAAATCCAGATGGAAGGATTCTCAGGAACTTTTTCTGATGTGTGTCCTCAACTAACAGGGTTCAACCTTTCTTTTCGTAGAACAGTATGGAACCCCTCTTTTTGTAGAATCTCTAAGTGGATATTTGGATAGCTCTAAAGATTACGTTGGAAAAGGGAATATCTTCATCTAAAATCTAGACAGAAGCAGTCTCAGAAACAACTTTGTGTTATCTGCATTCAAGTCACAGAGCTGAACATTCCCTTTCATAGTGCAGGTTTGAAACACTCTTTCTGCACTATCTGCAAGTGGACATTTCAAGCGCATTCAGGCCTATGGTGAAAAAGGAAACATCTTCTGATAAAATATACACAGAATCATTCTCAGAAACAAATTTGGGATGTGTGTCCTCAACTAACAGAGTTGAACCTCACTTTTGACACAGCAGTTTGGAAACACTCTTTTTGTAGAATCTGCAAGTGGATATTTGGATAACTGTGAAGATTTCGCTGGAAACGGGAATATCTTCATATAAAATCTAGACAGAAGCATTCTCAGAAACTTGTTTGTGATGTCTGTCCTCATCTAATAGAGTTCAACCTTTACTTTGATACAGCAATATGGAAACACAGTTTTTGCAGAATCTGCACGTGGATAATTGGATAACTGTGAAGATTTCTTTGGAAATGGGAATATCTTCATATGAAATCTAGACAGAAGCTTTCTCAGAAACTTCTTTGTGATGTGTGTCCTGAACTAACAGAGTTCAACTTTTCTTCTCATACAGCAGTTTGGAAACGCTCTTTTTGCAGAATCTGCAAGTGGATATGTGGATAACTGTGAAGATTCCGTTGGAAACGGGAATATCTTCATATAAAATCTAGACAGAAGCATTCTCAGAAACTTCTTTGTGATGTGTGCCCTCAACAAACACAGTTCAACGTTTCTTTTTATAGAGCAGTTTGGAAACACTCTTTCTTTGGAATCTCTAAGTGGATATTTGGATAGCTCTAACAATTTCGTTGGAAACGGGAATATCTTCATCTAAAATCTAGACAGAAGCACTCTCAGAAACAACTTTGTGACATCAGCATTCAAGTCACAGTGCTGAACATTCCCTTTCATAGAGCGGGATTGAAACACTCTTTCTGTACTCTCCGCAAGTGGACCTCTCAAGCGCTTAGAGGCCTATGGTGAAAAAGGAAATATCTTCCCATAAAATCTAGACAGAAGGATTCTCAGAAGCAAATTTGAGATGTGTGTCCTCAACTAACAGAGTTGAACCTTTCTTTTGATACAGCAGTTTGGAAACACTCTTTTTGTAGAATCTGCAAGTGGATATTTGGATAACTGTGAAGATTTCGTTTTAAACGGGAATATCTTCATATAAAATCTAGACAGAAGCATTCTCAGAAACTTCTTTGTGATGTCTGTCCTCAACTAACAGAGTTCAACCTTTCTTTTCATAGAGCAGTTTGGAAACACTCTTTCTGTGGAATCTCTAAGTGGATATTTGGATAGCTCTAACGATTTCATTGGAAACGGGAATATCTTCATCTAAAATCTAGACAGAAGCACTCTCAGAAACAACTTTGTGACATCTGCATTCAAGTCACAGAGCTGAACATTCCATTTCATAGAGCAGGATTGAAACACTCTTTCTGTACTATCTTCAAGTGGACACTTCAAGCGGTTTCAGGCCTATGGTGAAAAAGGAAATATCTTCCCATAAAATCTGAACAGAAGCATTCTCAGAAACAAATTTGAGATATGAGTCCCCAACTAACAGAGTTGAACCTTTCTTTTGATACAGCATTTTGGAAACACTTTTTTTGTAGAATATGCAGGTGGATATTTGGATAACTATGAAGATTTCGCTGGAAACGGGAATATCTTCATATAAAATCTAGACAGAAGCATTCTCAGAAACTTCTTTGTGATGTGTGTCCTAAACTAACAGAGTTCAACCTTTCTTTTCATACAGCAATTTGGAAACACTTTTTTTGTAGAATATGCAAGTGGATATTTGGATAACTGTGAAGATTTCGTTGGAAACGGGAAAATCTTCATATAAAATCCAGACGGAAGGATTCTCAGAAATTTTTTCTGAAGTGTGTCCACAACTAACAGGGTTCAACCTTTCTTTTGGTAGAACAGTATGGAACCCCTGTTTTTGTAGAATCTCTAAGTGGATATTTGGATAGCTCTAAAGATTACGTTGGAAAAGGGAATATCTTCATCTAAAATCTAGACAGAAGCAGTCTCAGAAACAACTTTGTGATTTCTGCATTCAAGTCACAGAGCTGAACATTCCCTTTCATAGTGCAGGTTTGAAACACTCTTTCTGCACTATCTGCAGGTGGACATTTCAAGCGCTTTCAGACCTATGGTGAAAAAGGAAACATCTTCTGATAAAATATACACAGAATCATTCTCAGAAACAAATTTGGGATGTGTGTCCTCAACTAACAGAGTTGAACCTCACTTTTGACACAGCAGTTTGGAAACACTCTTTTTGTAGAATCTAAAAGGGGATATTTGGAGAACTGCGAAGATTTCGCTGGAAACGGGAATATCTTCATACAAAATGTAGACAGAAGCATTCTCAGAAACTTGTTTGTGATGTCTGTCCTCAACTAAGAGAGTTCAACTTTTCTTTTGATACAGCAATTTGCAAACACACTTTTTGTGGAATCTTCAAGTGGATATTTGGATAACTGTTAAGATTTCGCTGGAAACGGGAATATCTTCATATAAAATCTGGACAGAAGCATTCTCAGAAACTTCTTTGTGATGTGTGTCCTCAACAAACAGAGTTCAACGTTTCTTTTGATAGAGCAGTTTGGAAACACTCTTTCTTTGGAATCTCTAAGTGGATATTTGGATAGCTCTAACGATTTCGTTGGAAACTGGAATATCATTATCTAAAATATAGACAGAAGCACTCTCAGAAACAACTTTCTGACGTCAGCATTCAAGTCACAGTGCTGAACATTCCCTTTCATAGAGCGGGATTGAAACACTCTTTCTGTACTCTCCGCAAGTGGACCTCTCAAGCGCTTTGAGGCCTATGGTGAAAAAGGAAATATCTTCGCATAAAATCTAGACAGAAGGATTCTCAGAAGCAAATTTGAGATGTGTGTCCTCAACTAACAGAGTTGAACCTTTCTTTTGATACAGCAGTTTGGAAACACTCTTTTTGTAGAATCTGCAAGTGGATATTTGGATAACTGTGAAGATTTCGTTTTAAACGGGAATATCTTCATATAAAATCTAGACAGAAGCATTCTCAGAAACTTCTTTGTGATGTCTGTCCTCAACTAACAGAGTTCAACCTTTCTTTTCATACAGTAATTTGGAAACACTTTATTTGCAGAATATGCAAGTGGATATTTGGATAACTGTGAAGATTTCGTTGGAAACGGGAATATCTTCATATAAAATCTAGACAGAAGCATTCTCAGAAACTTCTTTGTGATGTCTGTCCTCAACTAACAGAGTTCAAACTTTCTTTTCATACAGCAATTTGGAAACACTTTTTTTGTAGAATATGCAAGTGGATATTTGGATAACTCTGAAGATTTCGTTGGAAACGGGAAAATCTTCATATAAAATCCAGACGGAAGGATTCTCAGGAACTTTTTCTGATGTTTGTCCTCAACTAACAGGGTTCAACCTTTCTTTTGGTAGAACAGTATGGAACCGCTCTTTTTGTAGAATCTCTAAGTGGATATTTGGATAGCTCTAAAGATTACGTTGGAAAAGGGAATATCTTCATCTAAAATCTAGACAGAAGCAGTCTCAGAAACAAATTTGTGATATCTGCATTCAAGTCACAGAGCTGAACATTCCCTTTCATAGTGCAGGTTTCAAACACTCTTTCTGCACTATCTGCAAGTGGACATTTCAAGCGCATTCAGGCCTATGGTGAAAAAGGAAACATCTTCTGATAAAATATACACAGAATCATTCTCAGAAACAAATTTGGGATGTGTGTCCTCAACTAACAGAGTTGAACCTCACTTTTGACACAGCAGTTTGGAAACACTTTTTGTAGAATCTGCAAGTGGATATTTGGATAACTGTGAAGATTTCGCTGGAAACGGGTATATCTTCATATAAATCTAGACAGAAGCATTCTCAGAAGCTTGTTTGTGATGTCTGTCCTCATCTATCAGAGTTCAACCTTTCCTTTGATACAGCAATATGGAAACACACTTTTTGCAGAATCTGCACGTGGATAATTGGATAACTGTGAAGATTTCTTTGGAAACGGGAATATCTTCATATGAAATCTAGACAGAAGCATTCTCAGAAACTTCTTTGTGATGTGTGTCCTGAACTAACAGAGTTCAACCTTTCTTCTCATACAGCAGTTTGGAAACGCTCTTTTTGCAGAATCTGCAAGTGGATATTTGGATAACTGTGAAGATTCCGTTGGAAACCGGAATATCTTCATATAAAATCTAGACAGAAGCATTCTCAGATACTTCTTTGAGATGCGTGTGCTCAACTAACAGTTTTCAACCTTTCTTTTGATAGAGCAGTTTGGAAACACTCTTTCTGTGGAATCTCTAAGTGGATATTTGGATAGCTCTAACAATTTTGTTGGAAACGGGAATATCTTCATCCAAAATCTAGACAGAAGCACTCTCAGAAACAACTTTGTGACATCTGCATACAAGTAACAGAGCTGAACATTCCCTTTCATAGAGCAGGATTGAAACACTCTTTCTGTACTATCTGCAAGTGGACATGTCAAGCGGTTTCAGTCCTATGGTGAAAAAGGAAATATCTTCCAATAAAATCTGAACAGAAGCATTCTCAGAAACAAATTTGAGATATGTGTCCCCAACTAACAGAGTTGAACCTTTCTTTTTATACAGCAGTTTGGAAACATTCTTTTTGTGGAATCTGCAAGGGGATATTTGGATAACTGTGAAGATTTCGCTGGAAACGGGAATATCTTCACATAAAATCAAGACAGAAGCATACTCAGAAACTTGTTTGTGATGTCTGTCCACATCTAACAGAGTTCAACCTTTCCTTTGATACAGCAATTTGGAAATACCCTTTTTGTAGAATCTGCAAGTGGATATTTGGATAATTGTGAAGATATCGTTGGAAACGGGAATATCTTCATAGAAAATCTAGACAGAAGCATTCTCAGAAACTTCTTTGTGATGTGTGTCCTCAACTAACAGAGTTCAACCTTTCTTTTCATACAGCAATTTGGAAAAACTTTTCTTGTAGAATATGCAAGTGGATATTTGGATTACTCTGAAGATTTCGTTGGAAACGGGAAAATCTTCATATAAAATCCAGACGGAAGGATTCTCAGAAACTTTTTCTGATGTGTGTCCTCAACTTACAAGGTTCAACCTTTCTTTTGATAGAAGAGTTTGGAAACCCTCTTTTTGTAGAATCTCTAAGTGGATATTTGGATAGCTCTAACGATTACGTAGGAAACGGGAATATCTTCATCTAAAATCTAGACAGAAGCACTCTCAGAAACAACTTTGTGATATCTGCATTCAAGTCACAGAGCTGAACATTCCCTTTCATAGTGCAGGTTTGAAACACTCTTTCTGCTCTACCTGCAGGTGGACATTTCAAGCGCTTTCAGGCCTATGGTGAAGAAGGAAATATCTTCCGATAAAATCTACACAGAATCATTCTCAGAAACAAATTTGGCATGTGTGTCCTCAACTAACAGAGTTGATCCTCACTTTTGATACAGCAGTTGGGAAACACAGTTTTTGTAGAATCTGCAAGTGGATATTTGGATAACTGTGAAGATTTCGCTGGAAACGGGAATATCTTCATATAAAATCTAGACAGAAGCATTCCCAGAAACTTGTTTGTGATGTCTGTCCTCATCTAACAGAGTTCAACCTTTCTTTTGATACAGCAATTTGGAAACACACTTTTTGAAGAATCTGCAAGTGGTTATTTGGATAACTGTGAAGATTTCGTTGGAAACGGGAATATCTTCATATAACATCCAGACGGAAGGATTCTCAGAAACTTTTTCTGATGTGTGTCCTCAACTTACAGGGTTCAACCTTTCTTTTGATAGAACAGTTTGGAAACCCTCTTTTTGTAGAATCTCTAAGTGGATATTTGGATAGCTCTAATGATTACGTAGGAAACGGGAATATCTTCATCTGAAATCTAGGCAGAAGCACTCTCAGAAACAACTTTGTGATATCTGCATTCAAGTCACAGAGCTGAACATTCCCTTTCATAGAGCGGGATTGAAACACTCTTTCTGTACTCTCTGCAAGTGGACTTCTCAAGAGCTTTGAGGCCTATGGTGAAAAAGGAAATATCTTCCCATAAAATCTATACAGAAGGATTCTCAGAAGCAAATTTGAGATGTGTGTCCTCAACAAACAGAGTTGAACCTTTCTTTTGATACAGCAGTTTGCAAACACTCTTTTTGTGGAATCTGCAAGTGGATATTTGGATAACTGTGAAGATTTCGTTTTAAACGGGAATATCTTCATATAAAATCTAGACAGAAGCATTCTCAGAAACGTCTTTGTGATGTCTGTCCTCAACTAACAGAGTTCAACCTTTCTTTTCATACAGTAATTTGGAAACACTTTATTTGCAGAATATGTAAGTGGATATTTGGATAACTGTGAAGATTTCGTTGGAAACGGGAATATCTTCATATAAAATCTAGACAGAAGCATTCTCAGAAACTTCTTTGTGATGTCTGTCCTCAACTAACAGAGTTCAAACTTTCTTTTCATACAGCAATTTGGAAACACTTTTTGGAAAATAAGCAAGTGGATATTTGGATAACTGTGAAGATTTCGTTGGAAACGGGAAAATCTTCATATGAAATCTAGACAGAAGCATTCTCAGAAACTTCTTTGTGATATGTGTCCTCAACTAACAGAGTTCAACCTTTCCTTTCATACAGTAATTTGGAAACACTTTATTTGCAGAATATGCAAGTGGATATTTGGATAACTGTGAAGATTTCGTTGGAAACGGGAATATCTTCATAGAAAATCTAGACAGAAGCATTCTCAGAAACTTCTTTGTGATGTGTGTCCTCAACTAACAGAGTTCAACCTTTCTTTTCATACAGCAATTTGGAAACACTTTTTTTGTAGAATATGCAAGTGGATATTTGTAGAACTGTGAAGATTTCGTTGGAAACGGGAAAATCTTCATATAAAATCCAGACGGAAGGATTCTCAGAAACTTTTTCTGATGTGTGTCCTCAACTAACAGGGGTCAACCTTTCTTTTGGTAGAACAGTATGGAACCCCTCTTTTTGTAGAATCTCTAAGTGGATATTTCGATAGCTCTAAAGATTACGTTGGAAAAGGGAATATCTTCATCTAAAATCTAGACAGAAGCAGTCTCAGAAATAACTTTGTGATATCTGCATGAAAGTCACAGAGCTGAACACTCCCTTTCATAGTGGAGGTATGAAGCACTCTTTCTGCACTATCTGCAAGTGGACATTTCAAGCGCACTCAGGCCTAGGGTGAAAAAGGAAACATCTTCTGATAAAATATACACAGAATCATTCTCAGAAACAAATTTGGGATGTGTGTCCTCAACTAACAGAGTTGAACCTTTCTTTTGATAAAGCAGTTTGGAAACACTCTTTTTGTAGAATCTACATGGGGATATTTTGATAACTGTGAAGATTTCGCTGGAAACGGGAATATCTTCTCATAAAATCAAGACAGAAGCATTCTCAGAAACTTGTTTGTGATGTCTGTCCTCAACTAACAGAGTTCAACCTTTCTTTTGATAGAGCAGTTTGGAAACACTCTTTCTATGGAATCTCTTAGCGGATATTTGTATAGGTCTAAAGATTTCGTTGGAAACGGGAATATCTTCATCCAAAATCTAGACAGAAGCACTCTCAGAAACAACTTTGTGACATCTGCATTCAAGTAGCAGAGCTGAACATTCCCTTTCATAGAGCAGGATTGAAACACTCTTTCTGTACTATCTGCAAGTGGACATGACAAGCGGTTTCAGGCCTATGGTGAAAAAGGAAATATCTTCCAATAAAATCTGAACAGAAGCATTCTCAGAAACAAATCTGAGATATGTGTCCCCAACTAACAGAGTTGAACCTTTCTTTTTATACAGCAGTTTGGAAACACTCTTTTTGTGGAATCTGCAAGGGGATATTTGGATAACTGTGAAGATTTCGCTGGAAACGGAAATATCTTCACATAAAATCAAGACAGAAGCATTCTCAGAAACTTGTTTGTGATGTCTGTCCACATCTAACAGAGTTCAACCTGTCCTTTGATACAGCAATTTGGAAATACCCTTTTTGTAGAATCTGCAAGTGGATATTTGGATAACTGTGAAGATTTCGTTGGAAACGGGAATACCTTCATAGAAAATCTAGACAGAAGCATTCTCAGAAACTTCTTTATGATGTGTGTCCTCAACTAACAGAGTTCAACCTTTCTTTTCGTACAGCAATTTGGAAAAACTTTTCTTGTAGAATATGCAAGTGGATATTTGGATTACTGTGAAGATTTCGTTGGAAACGGGAAAATCTTCATATAAACCCCAGACGGAAGGATTCTCAGAAACTTTTTCTGATGTGTGTCCTCAACTTACAAGGTTCAACCTTTCTTTTGATAGAAGAGTTTGGAAACCCTCTTTTTGTAGAATCTCTAAGTGGATATTCGGATAGCTCTAACGATTACGTAGGAAACGGGAATATCTTCATCTAAAATCTAGACAGAAGCACTCTCAGAAACAACTTTCTGATATCTGCATTCAAGTCACAGACCTGAACATTCCCTTTCATAGTGCAGGTTTGAAACACTCTTTCTGCTCTATCTGCAGGTGGACATTTCAAGCGCTTTCAGGCCTATGGTGAAGAAGGAAATATCTTCCGATAAAATCTACACAGAATCATTCTCAGAAACAAATTTGGGATGTGTGTCCTCAACTAACAGAGTTGAACCTCACTTTTGATACAGCAGTTTGGAAACACAGTTTTTGTAGAATCTGCAAGTGGATATTTGGATAACTGTGAAGATTTCGCTGGAAACGGGAATATCTTCATATAAAATCTGGACAGAAGCATTCTCAGAAACTTCTTTGTGATGTGTGTCCTCAACAAACAGAGTTCAACCTTTCTTTTGATAGAACAATTTGGAAACCCTGTGTTTGTAGAATCTCTAAGTGGATATTTGGATAGCTCTAACGATTTCGTTGGAAACGGGAATATCTTCATCTAAAATCTAGACAGAAGCACTCTCTGAAAAAACTTTGTGACATCAGCATTCAAGTCACAGAGCTGAACATTCCCTTTCATAGAGCGGGATTGAAACCCTCTTTCTGTACTCTCTGCAAGTGGACATTTCAAGCGCTTTGAGGCCTATGGTGAAAAAGGAAATATCTTCCCATAAAATCTAGACAGAAGGATTCTCAGAAGCAAATTTTAGATGTGTGTCCTCAACTAACAGAGTTGAACCTTTCTTTTGATACAGCAGTTTGCAAACACTCTTTTTGTGGAATCTGCAAGTGGATATTTGGATAACTGTGAAGATTTCGCTGGAAACGGGAATATCTTCAAATAAAATCTAGACAGAAGCATTCTCAGAAACTTCTTTGTGATGTGTGTCCTCAACTAACAGAGTTCAACCTTTCTTTTCATACAGTAATTTGGAAACACTTTATTTGCAGAATATGCAAGTGGATATTTGGATAACTGTGAAGATTTCGTTGGAAACGGGAATATCTTCATATAAAATCTAGACAGAAGCATTCTCAGAAACTTCTTTGTGATGTCTGTCCTCAACTAACAGAGTTCAACCTTTCTTTTCATACAGCAATTTGGAAACACTTTTTTTGTAGAATATGCAGGTGGATATTTGGATAACTGTGAAGATTTCGTTGGAAACGGGAATATCCTCATATAAAATCTAGACAGAAGCATTCTCAGAAACTTCTTTGTGATATGTGTCCTCAACAAACAGAGTTCAACCTTTCCTTTCATACGGTAATTTGGAAACACTTTATTTGCAGAATATGCAAGTGGATATTTGGATAACTGTGAAGATTTCGTTGGAAACGGGAATATCTTCATATAAAATCCAGACGGAAAGATTCTCAGAAACTTTTTCTGATGTGTGTCCTCAACTAACAGGGGTCAACCTTTCTTTTGGTAGAACAGTATGGAACCCCTCTTTTTGTAGAATCTCTAAGTGGATATTTGGAGAGCTCTAAAGATTACGTTGGAAAAGGGAATATCTTCATCTAAAATCTAGACAGAAGCAGTCTCAGAAACAACTTTGTGATATCTGCATTCAAGTCACAGAGCTGAACATTCCCTTTCATAGTGCAGGTTTGAAACACTCTTTCTGCACTATCTGCAAGTGGACATTTCAAGCGCATTCAGGCCTATGGTGAAAAACGAAACATCTTCTGATAAAATATACACAGAATCATTCTCAGAAACAAATTTGGGATGAGTGTCCTCAACTAACAGATATGAACCTTTCTTTTGATAAAGCAGTTTGGAAACACTCTTTTTGTAGAATCTACATGGGGATATTTTGATAACTGTGAAGATTTGGCTGGAAACGGGAATATCTTCACATAAAATCAAGACAGAAGCATTCTCAGAAACTTGTTTGTGATGTCTGTCCTCAACTAACAGAGTTCAACCTTTTTTTTGATAGAGCAGTTTGGAAACACTCTTTTTGTAGAATCTGCAAGTGGATATTTGGATAACTGTGAAGATTCCGCTGGAAACGGGAATATTTTCACATAAAATCTAGATAGAAGCATTCCCAGAAACTTGTTTGTGATGTCTGTCCTCATCTAACAGAGTTCAACCTTTGTTTTGATACAGCAATTCGGAAACACACTTTTTGCAGAATCTGCAAGTGTATATTTGGATAATTGTGAAGATTTCGTTGGAAACGGGAATATCTTCATATAAATTCCAGACGGAAGGATTCTCAGAAACTTTTTCTGATGTGTGTCCTCAACTTACGGGGTTCAACCTTTCTTTTGATAGAACAGTTTGGAAACCCTCTTTTTGTAGAATCTCTAAGTGGATATTTGGATAGCTCTAATGATTACGTAGGAAAAGGGAATATCTTCATCTAATATCTAGATAGAAGCACTCTCAGAAAGAACTTTGTGATATGTGCATTGAAGTCACAGAGCTGAACATTCCCTTTCATAGAGCGGGATTGAAACACTCTTTCTGTAATCTCTGCAAGTGGACCTCTCAAGCGCTTTGAGGGCTATGGTGAAAAAGGAAATATCTTCCCATAAAATCTAGACAGAAGGATTCTCAGAAGCAAATTTTAGATGTGTGTCCTCAACTAACAGAGTTGAACCTTTCTTTTGATACAGCAGTTTGCAAACACTCTTTTTGTGGAATCTGCAAGTGGATATTTGGATAACTGTGAAGATTTCGCTGGAAACGGGAATATCTTCAAATAAAATCTAGACAGAAGCATTCTCAGAAACTTATTTGTGATGTGTGTCCTCAACTAACAGAGTTCAACATTTCTTTTCATACAGTAATTTGCAAACACTTTATTTGTAGAATATGCAAGTGGATATTTGGATAACTGTGAAGATTTCGCTGGAAACGGGAATATCTTCATAGAAAATCTAGACAGAAGCATTCTCAGAAACTTCTTTGTGCTGTGTGTCCACAACTAACAGAGTTCAAACTTTCTTTTCATACAGCAATTTGGAAACACTTTTTTTGTAGAATATGCAAGTGGATATTTGGATAATTGTGAAGATTTCGTTGGAAACGGGAAAATCTTCATATAAAATCCAGACGGAAGGATTCTCAGAAACTCTTTCTGATGTGTGTCCTCAACTAACAGGGTTCTACCTTTCTTTTGGTAGAACAGTCTGGAACCCCTCTTTTTGTAGAATCTCTAAGTGGATATTTGGATAGCTCTGAAGATTACGTTGGAAAAGGGAATATCTTCATCTAAAATCTAGACAGAGGCAGTCTCAGAAACAACTTTGTGATATCTGCATTCAAGTCACAGAGCTGAACATTCCCTTTCATAGTGCAGGTTTCAAACACTCTTTCTGCACTATCTGCAAGTGGACATTTCAAGCGCATTCAGGCCTATGGTGAAAAAGGAAACATCTTCTGATAAAATATACACAGAATCATTCTCAGAAACAAACTTGGGATGTGTGTCCTCAACTAACAGAATTGAACCTCACTTTTGACACAGCAGTTTGGAAACACTCTTTTTGTAGAATCTACCAGGAGATATTTGGAGAACTGCGAAGATTTCGCTGGAAACGGGAATATCTTCATACAAAATGTAGACAGAAGCATTCTCAGAAACTTGTTTGTGATGTCTGTCCTCAACTAACAGAGTTCAACCTTTCTTTTGATACAGCAATTTGCAAACACACTTTTTGTGGAATCTTCAAGTGGATATTTGGATAACTGAGAAGATTTCGCTGGAAACGGGAATATCTTCGTATAAAATCTGGACAGAAGCATTCTCAGAAACTTCTTTGTGATGTGTGTCCTCAACAAACAGAGTTCAAAGTTTCTTTTCATACAGCAATTTGGAAACACTTTTTTTGCAGAATATGCAAGTGGATATTTGGATAACTGTGAAGATTTCGTTGGAAACGGGAATATCTTCATATAAAATCTAGAGAGAAGCATTCTCAGAAACTTCTTTGTGATGTGTGTCCTCAACTAACAGAGTTCAACCTTTCTTTTCATACAGCAATTTGGAAACACTTTTTTTGTAAAATATGCAAGTGGATATTTGGATAACTGTGAAGATTTCGTTGGAAACGGGAAAATCTTCATATAAAATCCAGATGGAAGGATTCTCAGGAACTTTTTCAGATGTGTGTCCTCAACTAACAGGGTTCTACCTTTCTTTTGGTAGAACAGTATGGAACCCCTCTTTTTGTAGAATCTCTAAGTGGATATTTGGATAGCTCTAATGATTACGTAGGAAACGGGAATATCTTCATCTAAAATCTAGACAGAAGCACTCTCAGAAACAACTTTGGGATATCTGCATTCAAGTCACAGAGCTGAACATTCCCTTTCATAGAGAGGGATTGAAACACTCTTTCTGTACTCCCTGCAAGTGGACCTCTCAAGCGCTTTGAGGCCTATGGTGAAAAAGGAAATATCTTCCCATAAAATCTAGACAGAATGATTCTCAGAAGCAAATTTGAGATGTGTGTCCTCAACTAACAGAGTTGAACCTTTCTTTTGATACAGCAGTTTGCAAACAATCTTTTTTTGGAATCTGCAAGTGGATATTTGGATAACTGTGAAGATTTCGCTGGAAACGGGAATATCTTCAAATAAAATGTAGACAGAAGCATTCTCAGAAACTTGTTTGTGATGTCTGTCCTCAACTAACAGAGTTCAACCTTTCTTCTCATACAGCAATTTGGAAACACTTTATTTGTAGAATATGCAAGTGGATATTTGGATAACTGTGAAGAGTTCGTTGGAAACGGGAATATCTTCATAGAAAATCTAGACAGAAGCATTCTCAGAAACTTCTTTGTGATGTGTGTCCTCAACAAACAGAGTTCAACGTTTCTTTTGATAGAGCAGTGTGGAAACACTCTTTCTTTGGAATCTCTAAGTGGATATTTGGACAGCTCTAACGATTTCGTTGGAAACGGGAATATCTTCATCTAAAATCTAGAGAGAAGCACTCTCAGAAACAACTTTGTGACATCAGCATTCAAGTCACAGTGCTGAACATTCCCTTTCATAGAGCGGGATTGAAACACTCTTTCTGTACTCTCCGCAAGTGGACCTCTCAAGCGCTTAGAGGCCTATGGTGAAAAAGGAAATATCTTCCCATAAAATCTAGACAGAAGGATTCTCAGAAGCAAATTTGAGATGTGTGTCCTCAACTAACAGAGTTGAACCTTTCTTTTGATACAGCAGTTTGGAAACACTCTTTTTGTAGAATCTGCAAGTGGATATTTGGATAACTGTGAAGATTTCATTTTAAACGGGAATATCTTCATATAAAATCTAGACAGAAGCATTCTCAGAAACTTCTTTGTGATGTCTGTCCTCAACTAACAGAGTTCAACCTTTCTTTTCATACAGTAATTTGGAAACACTTTATTTGCAGAATATGCAAGTGGATATTTGGATAACTGTGAAGATTTCGTTGGAAACGGGAATATCTTCATATAAAATCTAGACAGAAGCATTCTCAGAAACTTCTTTGTGATGTCTGTCCTCAACTAACAGAGTTCAACCTTTCTTTTCATACAGCAATTTGGAAACACTTTTTTTGTAAAATATGCAAGTGGATATTTGGATAACTGTGAAGATTTCGTTGGAAACGGGAAAATCTTCATATAAAATCCAGAGGGAAGGATTCTCAGGAACTTTTTCTGATGTGTGTCCTCAACTAACAGGGTTCAACCTTTCTTTTGGTAGAACAGTATGGAACCCCTCTTTTTGTAGAATCTCTAAGTGGATATTTGGATAGCTCTAATGATTACGTAGGAAACGGGAATATCTTCATCTAAAATCTAGACAGAAGCACTCTCAGAAACAACTTTGGGATATCTGCATTCAAGTCACAGAGCTGAACATTCCCTTTCATAGAGCGGGATTGAAACACTCTTTCTGTACTCTCCGCAATTGGACCTCTCAAGCGCTTAGAGGCCTATGGTGAAAAAGGAAATATCTTCCCATAAAATCTAGACAGAAGGATTCTCAGAAGCAAATTTGAGATGTGTGTCCTCAACTAACAGAGTTGAACCTTACTTTTGATACAGCAGTTTGGAAACACTCTTTTTGTAGAATCTGCAAGTGGATATTTGGATAACTGTGAAGATTTCGTTTTAAACGGGAATATCTTCATATAAAATCTAGACAGAAGCATTCTCAGAAACTTCTTTGTGATGTCTGTCCTCAACTAACAGAGTTCAACCTTTCTTTTCATACAGTAATTTGGAAACACTTTATTTGCAGAATATGCAAGTGGATATTTGGATAACTGTGAAGATTTCGTTGGAAACGGGAATATCTTCATATAAAATCTAGACAGAAGCATTCTCAGAAACTTCTTTGTGATGTCTGTCCTCAACTAACAGAGTTCAACCTTTCTTTTCATACAGCAATTTGGAAACACTTTTTTTGTAAAATATGCAAGTGGATATTTGGATAACTGTGAAGATTTCGTTGGAAACGGGAAAATCTTCATATAAAATCCAGATGGAAGGATTCTCAGGAACTTTTTCTGATGTGTGTCCTCAACTAACAGGGTTCTACCTTTCTTTTGGTAGAACAGTATGGAACCCCTCTTTTTGTAGAATCTCTAAGTGGATATTTGGATAGCTCTAATGATTACGTAGGAAACGGGAATATCTTCATCCAAAATCTAGACAGAAGAACTCTCAGAAACAACTTTGGGAGATCTGCATTCAAGTCACAGAGCTGAACATTCCCTTTCATAGAGCGGGATTGAAACACTCTTTCTGTACTCTCTGCAAGTGGACCTCTCAAGCGCTTTGAGGCCTATGGTGAAAAAGGAAATATCTTCCCATAAAATCTAGACAGAATGATTCTCAGAAGCAAATTTGAGATGTGTGTCCTCAACTAACAGAGTTGAACCTTTCTTTTGATACAGCAGTTTGCAAACAATCTTTTTGTGGAATCTGCAAGTGGATATTTGGATAACTGTGAAGATTTCGCTGGAAACGGGAATATCTTCAAATAAAATCTAGACAGAAGCATTCTAAAGAAACTTGTTTGTGATGTCTGTCCTCAACTAACAGAGTTCAACCTTTCTTTTCATACAGCAATTTGGAAACACTTTATTTGTAGAATATGCAAGTGGATATTTGGATAACTGTGAAGAGTTCGTTGGAAACGGGAATATCTTCATAGAAAATCTAGACAGAAGCATTCTCAGAAACTTCTTTGTGATGTGTGTCCTCAACAAACAGAGTTCAACGTTTCTTTTGATAGAGCAGTTTGGAAACACTCTTTCTTTGGAATCTCTAAGTGGATATTTGGATAGCTCTAACGATTTCGTTGGAAACGGGAATATCTTCATCTAAAATCTAGAGAGAAGCACTCTCAGAAACAACTTTGTGACATCAGCATTCAAGTCACAGTGCTGAACATTCCCTTTCATAGAGCGGGATTGAAACACTCTTTCTGTACTCTCCGCAAGTGGACCTCTCAAGCGCTTAGAGGCCTATGGTGAAAAAGGAAATATCTTCCCATAAAATCTAGACAGAAGGATTCTCAGAAGCAAATTTGAGATGTGTGTCCTCAACTAACAGAGTTGAACCTTTCTTTTGATACAGCAGTTTGGAAACACTCTTTTTGTAGAATCTGCAAGTGGATATTTGGATAACTGTTAAGATTTCGTTTTAAACGGGAATATCTTCATATAAAATCTAGACAGAAGCATTCTCAGAAACTTCTTTGTGATGTCTGTCCTCAACTAACAGAGTTCAACCTTTCTTTTCATACAGTAATTTGGAAACACTTTATTTGCAGAATATGCAAGTGGATATTTGGATAACTGTGAAGATTTCCTTGGAAACGGGAAAATCTTCATATAAAATCTAGACAGAAGCATTCTCAGAAACTTCTTTGTGATGTCTGTCCTCAACTAACAGAGTTCAACCTTTCTTTTCATACAGTAATTTGGAAACACTTTATTTGCAGAATATGCAAGTGGATATTTGGATAACTGTGAAGATTTCGTTGGAAACGGGAATATCTTCATATAAAATCTAGACAGAAGCATTCTCAGAAACTTCTTTGTGATGTCTGTCCTCAACTAACAGAGTTCAACCTTTCTTTTCATACAGCAATTTGGAAACAATTTTTTTGTAGAATATGCAAGTGGATATTTGGATAACTGTGAAGATTTCGTAGGAAACGGGAAAATCTTCATATAAAATCCAGATGGAAGGATTCTCAGGAACTTTTTCTGATGTGTGTCCTCAACTAACAGGGTTCAACCTTTCTTTTGGTAGAACAGTATGGAACCCCTCTTTTTGTAGAATCTCTAAGTGGATATTTGGATAGCTCTAAAGATTACGTTGGAAAAGGGAATATCTTCATCTAAAATCTAGACAGAAGCACTCTCAGAAACAACTTTGTGATATCTGCATTCAAGTCACAGAGCTGAACATTCCCTTTCATAGTGCAGGTTTGAAACACTCTTTCTGCACTATCTGCAAGTGGACATTTCAAGCGCATTCAGGCCTATGGTGAAAAAGGAAACATCTTCTGATAAAATCTACACAGAATCATTCTCAGAAACAAATTTGGGATGTGTGTCCTCAACTAACAGAGTTGAACCTCACTTTTGACACAGCAGTTTGGAAACACTCTTTTTGTAGAATCTACCAGGGGATATTTGGAGAACTGCGAAGATTTCGCTGGTAACGGGAATATCTTCATACAAAATGTAGACAGAAATATTCTCAGAACTTGTTTGTGATGTCTGTCCTCAACTAACAGAGTTCAACCTTTCTTTTGATACAGCAATTTGCAAACACACTTTTTGTGGAATCTTCAAGTGGATATTTGGATAACTGGGAAGATTTTGCTGGAAACGGGAATATCTTCATATAAAATCTGGGCAGAAGCATTCTCAGAAACTTCTTTGTGATGTGTGTCCTCAACTAACAGAGTTCAACCTTTCTTTTCATACAGTAATTTGGAAACACTTTATTTGTAGAATATGCAAGTGGATATTTGGATAACTGTGAAGATTTCGTTGGAAACGGGAATATCTTCATAGAAAATCTAGACAGAAGCATTCTCAGAAACTTCTTTGTGGTGTGTGTCCTCATCTAACAGAGTTCAACCTTTCTTTTCATACAGCAATTTGGAAACCCTTTTTTTGTAGAATATGCAAGTGGATATTTGGATAACTGTGAAGATTTCGTTGGAAACGGGAAAATCTTCATATAAAATCCAGACGGAAGGATTCTCAGGAACTTTTTCTGATGTGTGTCCTCAACTAACAGGGTTCAACTTTTCTTTTGGTAGAACAGTATGAAACCCCTCTTTTTGTAGAATCTCTAAGTGGATGTTTGGATAGCTCTAACGATTTCGTTGGAAACGTTAATATATTCATCTAAAATCTAGACAGAAGCACTCTCAGAAACAACTTTGTGACATCAGCATTCAAGTCACAGTGCTGAACATTCCCTTTCATAGAGCGGGATTGAAACACTCTTTCTGTACTCTCCGCAAGTGGACCTCTCAAGCGCTTTGAGGCCTATGGTGAAAAAGGAAATATCTTCCCATAAAATCTAGACAGAAGGATTCTCAGAAGCAAATTTGAGATGTGTGTCCTCAACTAACAGAGTTGAACCTTTCTTTTGATACAGCAGTTTGGAAACACTCTTTTTGTAGGATCTGCAAGATGATATTTGGATAACTGTGAAGATTTCATTGGAAACGGGAATATCTTCATAGAAAATCTAGACAGAAGCATTCTCAGAAACTTCTTTGTGATGTGTGTCCTCAACTAACAGAGTTCAACCTTTCTTTTCATACAGCAATTTGGAAAAACTTTTCTTGTAGAATATGCAATTGGATATTTGGATTACTGTGAAGATTTCGTTGGAAACGGAAAAATCTTCATATAAAATCCAGGCGGAAGGATTCTCAGGAACTTTTTCTGATGTGTGTCCTCAACTAACAGGGTTCAACCTTTCTTTTGGTAGAACAGTATGGAACCCCTCTTTTTGTAGAATCTCTAAGCGGATATTTGGATAGCTCTAAATATTACGTTGGAAAAGGGAATATCTTCATCTAAAATCTAGACAGAAGCAGTCTCAGAAACAACTTTGTGATATCTGCATTCAAGTCACAGAGCTGAACATTCCCTTTCATAGTGCAGGTTTGAAACACTCTTTCTGCACTATCTGCAAGTGGACATTTCAAGCACATTCAGGCCTATGGTGAAAAAGGAAACATCTTCTGATAAAATATACACAGAATCATTCTCAGAAACAAATTTGGGATGTGTGTCCTCAACTAACAGAGTTGAACCTCACCTTTGACACAGCAGTTTGGAAACACTCTTTTTGTAGAATCTGCAAGTGGATATTTGGATAACTATGAAGATTTCGCTGGAAACGGGAATATCTTCACATAAAATCTAGACAGAAGCATTCTCAGAAACTTCTTTGTGATGTGTGTCCTGAACTAACAGAGTTCAACCTTTCTTCTCATACAGCAGTTTGGAAACGCTCTTTTTGAAAAATCTGCAAGTGGATATTTGGATAAGTGTGAAGATTTCGTTGGAAACGGGAATATCTTCATATAAAATCTAGACTGAAGCATTCTCAGAAACTTCTTTGTGATGTCTGTCCTCAACTAACAGAGTTCAACATTTCTTTTCATACAGTAATTTGGAAACACTTTATTTGCAGAATATGCAAGTGGATATTTGGATAACAGTGAAGATTTCGTTGGAAACGGGAAAATCTTCATATAAAATCCAGACGGAAGGATTCTCAGGAACTTTTTCTGATGTGTGTCCTCAACTAACAGGGTTCAACCTTTCTTTTGGTAGAACAGTATGGAACCCCTCTTTTTGTAGAATCTCTAAGTGGATATTTGGATAGCTCTAAAGATAACGTTGGAAAAGGGAATATCTTCATCTAAAATCTAGACAGAAGCACTCTCAGAAACAACTTTGTGATATCTGCATTCAAGTCACAGAGCTGAACATTCCCTTTCGTAGTGCAGGTTTCAAACACTCTTTCTGCACTATCGGCAAGTGGACATTTCAAGCGCATTCAGGGCTATGGTGAAAAAGGAAACATCTTCTGATAAAATCTACACAGAATCATTCTCAGAAACAAATTTGGGATGTGTGTCCTCAACTAACAGAGTTGAACCTCACTTTTGACACAGCAGTTTGGAAACACTCTTTTTGTAGAATCTGCAAGTGGATATTTGGATAACTGTGAAGATTTCGCTGGAAACGGTAATATCTTCATATAAAATGTAGACAGAAGCAGTCTCAGAAACTTGTTTGTGATGTCTGTCCTCATCTAACAGACTTCACCTTTCCTTTGATACAGCAATATGGAAACACAGTTTTTGCAGAATCTGCACGTGGATAATTGGATAACTGTGAAGATTTCTTTGGAGACGGGAATATCTTCATATGAAATCTAGACAGAAGCATTCTCAGAAACTTCTTTGTGATGCGTGTCCTCAACTAACAGAGTTCAACCTTTCTTTTGATAGAGCAGTTTGGAAACACTCTTTCTGTGGAATCTCTAAGTGGATATTTGGATAGCTCTAACGATTTTGTTGGAAACGGGAATATCTTCATCCAAAATCTAGACAGAAGCACTCTCAGAAACAACTTTGTGACATCTGCATTCAAGTAACAGAGCTGAACATTCCCTTTCACAGAGCAGGATTGAAACACTCTTTCTGTACTATCTGCAAGTGGACATGTCAAGCGGTTTCAGGCCTATGGGGAAAAAGGAAATATCTTCCAATAAAATCTGAACAGAAGCATTCTCAGAAACAAATTTGAGATATGTGTCCCCAACTAACAGAGTTGAACCTTTCTTTTTATACAGCAGTTTGGAAACACTCTTTTTGTGGAATCTGCAAGGGGATATTTGCATAACTGTGAAGATTTCGCTGGAAACGGAAATATCTTCACATAAAATCAAGACAGAAGCATTCTCAGAAACTTGTTTGTGATGTCTGTCCACATCTAACAGAGTTCAACCTTTCCTTTGATACAGCAATTTGGAAATACCCTTTTTGTAGAATCTGCAAGTGGATATTTGGATAACTGTGAAGATTTCGTTGGAAACGGGAATATCTTCATAGAAAATCTAGACAGAAGCATTCTCAGAAACTTCATTGTGATGTGTGTCCTCAACTAACAGAGTTCAACCTTTCTTTTCATACAGCAATTTGGAAAAACTTTTCTTGTAGAATATGCAAGTGGATATTTGGATTACTGTGAAGATTTCGTTGAAAACGGGAAAATCTTCATATAAAATCCAGACGGAAGGATTCTCAGAAACTTTTTCTGATGTGTGTCCTCAACTTACAAGGTTCAACCTTTCTTTTGATAGAAGAGTTTGGAAACCCTCTTTTTGTAGAATCTCTAAGTGGATATTTGGATAGCTCTAACGATTACGTAGGAAACGGGAATATCTTCATCTAAAATCTAGACAGAAGCACTCTCAGAAACAACTTTGTGATATCTGCATTCAAGTCACAGAGCTGAACATTCCCGTTCATAGTGCAGGTTTGAAACACTCTTTCTGCTCTACCTGCAGGTGGACATTTCAAGCGCTTTCAGGCCTATGGTGAAGAAGGAAATATCTTCCGATAAAATCTACACAGAATCATTCTCAGAAACAAATTTGGGATGTGTGTCCTCAACTAACAGAGTTGATCCTCACTTTTGATACAGCAGTTTGGAAACACAGTTTTTGTAGAATCTGCAAGTGGATATTTGGATAACTGTGAAGATTTCGCTGGAAACGGGAATATCTTCATATAAAATCAAGACAGAAGCATTCCCAGAAACTTGTTTGTGATGTCTGTCCTCATCTAACAGAGTTCAACCTTTCTTTTGATACAGCAATTTGGAAACACACTTTTTGCAGAATCTGCAAGTGGATATTTGGATAACTGTGAAGATTTCGTTGGAAACGGGAATATCTTCATATAAATTCCAGACGGAAGGATTCTCAGAAACTTTTTCTGATGTGTGTCCTCAACTTACAGGGTTCAACCTTTCTTTTGATAGAACAGTTTGGAAACCCTCTTTTTGTAGAATCTCTAAGTGGATATTTGGATAGCTCTAATGATTACGTAGGAAACGGGAATATCTTCATCTGAAATCTAGACAGAAGCACTCTCAGAAACAACTTTGTGATATCTGCATTCAAGTCACAGAGCTGAACATTACCTTTCATAGAGCGGGATTGAAACACTCTTTCTGTACTCTCTGCAAGTGGACCTCTCAAGCGCTTTGAGGCCTATGGTGAAAAAGGAAATATCTTCCCATAAAATCTAGACAGAAGGATTCTCAGAAGCAAATTTGAGATGTGTGTCCTCAACTAACAGAGTTGAACCTTTCTTCTGATACAGCAGTTTGCAAACACTCTTTTTGTGGAATCTGCAAGTGGATATTTGGATAACTGTGAAGATTTCGCTGGAAACGGGAATATCTTCAAATAAAATCTAGACAGAAGCATTCTCAGAAACTTCTTTGTGATGTGTGTCCTCAACTAACAGAGTTCAACCTTTCTTTTCATACAGTAATTTGGAAACACTTTATTTGTAGAATATGCAAGTGGATATTTGGATAACTGTGAAGATTTCGTTGGAAACGGGAATATCTTCATAGAAAATCTAGACAGAAGCATTCTCAGAAACTTCTTTGTGGTGTGTGTCCTCATCTAACAGAGTTCAACCTTTCTTTTCATACAGCAATTTGGAAACACTTTTTTTGTAGAATATGCAAGTGGATATTTGGATAACTGTGAAGATTTCGTTGGAAACGGGAAAATCTTCATATAAAATCCAGACGGAAGGATTCTCAGGAAATTTTTCTGATGTGTGTCCTCAACTAACAGGGTTCAACCTTTCTTTTGGTAGAACAGTATGAAACCCCTCTTTTTGTAGAATCTCTAAGTGGATGTTTGGATAGCTCTAAAGATTACGTTGGAAAAGGGAATATCTTCATCTAAAATCTAGACAGAAGCACTCTCAGAAACAACTTTGTGATATCTGCATTCAAGTCACAGAGCTGAACATTCACTTTCATAGTGCAGGTTTCAAACACTCTTTCTGCACTATCTGCAAGTGGACATTTCAAGCGCATTCAGGCCTATGGTGAAAAAGGAAACATCTTCTGATAAAATATACACAGAATCATTCTCAGAAACAAATTTGGGATGTGTGTCCTCAACTAACAGAGTTGAACCTCACTTTTGACACAGCAGTTTGGAAACACTCTTTTTGTAGAATCTACCAGGGGATATTTGGAGAACTGCGAAGATTTCGCTGGAAACGGGAATATCTTCATACAAAATGTAGACAGAAGCATTCTCAGAAACTTGTTTGTGATGTCTGTCCTCAACTAAGAGAGTTCAACCTTTCTTTTGATACAGCAATTTGCAAACACACTTTTTGTGGAATCTTCAAGTGGATATTTGGATAACTGTGAAGATTTTGCAGGAAACAGGAATATCTTCACATAAAATCTGGACAGAAGCATTCTCAGAAACTTCTTTGTGATGTGTGTCCTCAACAAACAGAGTTAAACGTTTCTTTTGATAGAGCAGTTAGGAAACACTCTTTCTTTGGAATCTCTAAGTGGATATTTGGATAGCTCTAACGATTTCGTTGGAAACGTTAATATCTTCATCTAAAATCTAGACAGAAGCACTCTCAGAAACAACTTTGTGACATCAGCATTCAAGTCACAGTGCTGAACATTCCCTTTCATAGAGCGGGATTGAAACACTCTTTCTGTACTCTCCGCAAGTGGACCTCTCAAGCGCTTTGAGGCCTATGGTGAAAAAGGAAATATCTTCCCATAAAATCTAGACAGAAGGATTCTCAGAAGCAAATTTGAGATGTGTGTCCTCAACTAACAGAGTTGAACTTTTCTTTTGATACAGCAGTTTGGAAACACTCTTTTTGTAGGATCTGCATGTTGATATTTGGATAACTGTGAAGATTTCATTGGAAACGGGAATATCTTCATAGAAAATCTAGACAGAAGCATTCTCAGAAACTTCTTTGTGATGTGTGTCCTCAACTAACAGAGTTCAACCTTTCTTTTCATACAGCAATTTGGAAAAACTTTTCTTGTAGAATATGCAAGTGGATATTTGGATTACTGTGAAGATTCCGTTGGAAACGGTAAAATCTTCATATAAAATCCAGACGGAAGGATTCTCAGAAACTTTTTCTGATGTGTGTCCTCAACTTACAAGGTTCAACCATTCTTTTGATAGAAGAGTTTGGAAACCCTCTTTTTGTAGAATATCTAAGTGGATATTTGGATAGCTCTAACGAATACGTAGGAAACGGGAATATCTTCATCTAAAATCTAGACAGAAGCACTCTCAGAAACAACTTTGTGATATCTGCATTCAAGTCACAGAGCTGAACATTCCCTTTCATAGTGCAGGTTTGAAACACTCTTTCTGCTCTATTTGCAGGTGGACATTTCAAGCGCTTTCAGGCCTATGGTGAAGAAGGAAATATCTTCCGATAAAATCTACACAGAATCATTCTCAGAAACAAATTTGGGATGTGTGTCCTCAACTAACAGAGCTGATCCACTCTTTTGATACAGCAGTTTGGAAACACAGTTTTTGTAGAATCTGCAAGTGGATATTTTGATAACTGTGAGGATTTCGCTGGAAACGGGAATATCTTCATATAAAATCTAGACAGAAGCATTCCCAGAAACTTGTTTGTGATGTCTGTCCTCATCTAACAGAGTTTAACTTTTCTTTTGATACAGCAATTTGGAAACACACTTTTTGCAGAATCTGCTAGTGGATATTTGGATAACTGTGAAGATTTCATTGGAAACGGGAATATCTTCATATAAATTTCAGACGGAAGGATTTTCAGAAACTTTTTCGGATGTGTGTCCTCAACTTACAGGGTTCAACCTTTCTTTTGATAGAACAGTTTGGAAACCCTCTTTTTGTAGAATCTCTAAGTGGATATTTGGATAGCTCTAATGATTACGTAGGAAACGGGAATATCTTCATCTAAAATCTAGACAGAAGCAGTCTCAGAAACAACTTTCTGATATCTGCATTCAAGTCACAGAGCTGAACATTCCCTTTCATAGAGCGGGATTGAAACACTCTTTCTGTACTCTCTGCAAGTGGACCTCTCAAGCGCATTGAGGCCTATGGTGAAAAAGGAAATATCTTCCCATAAAATCTAGACAGAAGGATTCTCAGAAGCAAATTTGAGATGTGTGTCCTCAACTAACAGAGTTGAACCTTTCTTTTGATACAGCAGTTTGCAAACACTCTTTTTGTGGAATCTGCAAGTGGATATTTGGATAACTGTGAAGATTTCACTGGAAACGGGAATATCTTCAAATAAAATCTAGACAGAAGCATTCTCAGAAACTTCTTTGTGATGTGTGTCCTCAACTAACAGAGTTCAACCTTTCTTTTCATACAGTACTTTGGAAACACTTTATTTGTAGAATATGCAAGTGGATATTTGGATAACTGTGATGATTTCGTTGGAAACGGGAATATCTTCATAGAAAATCTAGACAGAAGCATTCTCAGAAACTTCTTTGTGATGTGTGTCCTCAACTAACAGAGTTCAACGTTTCTTTTCATACAGCAATTTGGAAACACTTTTTTTGTAGAATATGCATGTGGATATTTGGATAACTGTGAAGGTTTCGTTGGAAACGGGAAAATCTTCATATAAAATCCAGACGGAAGGATTCTCAGGAACTTTTTCTGATGTGTGTCCTCAACTAACAGGGTTCAACCTTTCTTTTGGTAGAACAGTATGGAACCCCTCTTTTTGTAGAATCTCTAAGTGGATATTTGGAGAGCTCTAAAGATTACGTTGGAAAAGGGAATATCTTCATCTAAAATCTAGACAGAAGCAGTCTCAGAAACAAATTTGTGATGTCTGCATTCAAGTCACAGAGCTGAACATTCCCTTTCATAGTGCAGGTTTCAAACACTCTTTCTGCACTATCTGCAAGTGGACATTTCAAGCGCATTCAGGCCTATGGTGAAAAAGGAAACATCTTCTGATAAAATATACACAGAATCATTCTCAGAAACAAATTTGGGATGTGTGTCCTCAACTAACAGAGTTGAACCTCACTTTTGACACAGCAGTTTGGAAACACTCTTTTTGTAGAATCTACCAGGGGATATTTGGAGAAGTGCAAAGATTTCGCTGGAAACGGGAATATCTTCATACAAAATGTAGACAGAAGCATTCTCAGAAACTTGTTTGTGATGTCTGTCCTCAACTAAGAGAGTTCAAACTTTCTTTTGATACAGCAATTTGCAAACACACTTTTTGTGGAATCTTCAAGTGGATATTTGGATAACTGTGAAGATTTTGCTGGAAACGGGAATATCTTCATATAAAATCTGGACAGAAGCATTCTCAGAAACTTCTTTGTGATGTGTGTCCTCAACAAACAGAGTTCAACGTTTCTTTTGATAAAGCAGTTTGGAAACACTCTTTCTTTGGAATCTCTAAGTGGATATTTGGATAGCTCTAAAGATTTCGAAGGAAACGGGAATATCTTCATCTAAAATCTAGACAGAAGCACTCTCAGAAACAACTTTGTGACATCAGCATTCAAGTCACAGTGCTGAACATTCCCTTTCATAGAGCGGGATTGAAACACTCTTTCTGTACTCTCCGCAAGTGGACCTCTCAAGCGCTTTGAGGCCTATGGTGAAAAAGGAAATATCTTCCCATAAAATCTAGACAGAAGGATTCTCAGAAGCAAATTTGAGATGTGTGTCCTCAACTAACAGAGTTGAACCTTTCTTTTGATACAGCAGTTTGGAATCACTCTTTTTGTAGAATCTGCAAGTGGATATTTGGAAAACTGTGAAGATTTCGTTTTAAACGGGAATATCTTCATATAAATTCTAGATAGAAGCATTCTCAGAAACTTCTTTGTGATGTCTGTCCTCAACTAACAGAGTTCAACCTTTCTTTTCATACAGCAATTTGGAAACCCTATTTTTGTAGAATATGCAAGTGGATATTTGGATAACTGTGAAGATTTCGTTGGAAACGGGAAAATCTTCATATAAACTCCAGACGGAGGATTCTCAGGAACTTTTTCTGATGTGTGTCCTCAACTAACAGGGTTCAACCTTTCTTTTGGTAGAACAGTATGGAACCCCTCTTTTTGTAGAATCTCTAAGTGGATATTTGGCTAGCTCTAACGATTACGTTGGAAAAGGGAATATCTTCATCTAAAATCTAGACAGAGGCAGTCTCAGAAACAACTTTGTGATATCTGCATTCAAGTCACAGAGCTGAACATTCCCTTTCATAGTGCAGGTTTCAAACACTCTTTCTGCACTATCTGCAAGTGGACATTTCAAGCGCATTCAGGCCTATGGTGAAAAAGGAAACATCTTCTGATAAAATATACACAGAATCATTCTCAGAAACCAATTTGGGATGTGTGTCCTCAACTAATAGAGTTGAACCTCACTTTTGACACAGCAGTTTGGAAACACTCTTTTTGTAGAATCTACCAGGGGATATTTGGAGAACTGCGAAGATTTCTCTGGAAACGGGAATATCTTCATACAAAATGTAGACAGAAGCATTCTCAGAAACTTGTTTGTGATGTCTGTCCTCATCTAACAGACTTCAACCTTTCCTTTGATACAGCAATATGGAAACACACTTTTTGCAGAATCTGCACGTGGATAATTGGATAACTGTGAAGATTTCTTTGGAAACGGGAATATCTTCATATGAAATCTAGACAGAAGCATTCTCAGAAACTTCTTTGTGTTGTGTGCCCTGAACTAACAGAGTTCAACCTTTCTTCTCATACAGCAGTTTGGAAACGCTCTTTTTGCAGAATCTGCAAGTGGATATTTGGATAACTGTGAAGATTCCGTTGGAAACGGGAATATCTTCATATAAAATCTAGACGGAAGCATTCTCAGAAACTTCTTTGTGCTGCGTGTCCTCAACTAACAGAGTTCAACCTTTCTTTTGATAGAGCAGTTTGGAAACACTCTTTCTGTGGAATCTCTAAGTGGATATTTGGATAGCTCTAACGATTTTGTTGGAAACGGGAATATCTTCATCCAAAATCTAGACAGAAGCACTCTCAGAAACAACTTTGTGACATCTGCATTCAAGTAACAGAGCTGAACATTCCCTTTCATAGAGCAGGATTGAAACACTCTTTCTGTACTATCTGCAAGTGGACATGTCAAGCGGTTTCAGGCCTATGGTGAAAAAGGAAATATCTTCCAATAAAATCTGAACAGAAGCATTCTCAGAAACAAATTAGAGATATGTGTCCCCAACTAACAGAGTTGAACCTTTCTTTTTATACAGCAGTTTGGAAACACACTTTTTGTGGAATATGCAAGGGGATATTTGGATAACTGTGAAGATTTCGCTGGAAACTGGAATATCTTCACATAAAATCAAGACAGAAGCATTCTCAGAAACTTGTTTGTGATGTCTGTCCACATCTAACAGAGTTCAACCTTTCCCTTGATACAGCAATTTGGAAATACCCTTTTTGTAGAATCTGCAAGTGGATATTTGGATAACTGTGAAGATTTCGTTGGAAACGGGAATATCTTCATAGAAAATCTAGACAGAAGCACTCTCAGAAACAACTTTGTGATATCTGCATTCAAGTCACAGAGCTGAACATTCCCTTTCATAGTGCATGTTTGAAACACTCTTTCTGCTCTATCTGCAGGTGGACATTTCAAGCGCTTTCAGGCCTATGGTGAAGAAGGAAATATCTTACGATAAAATCTACACAGAATCATTCTCAGAGACAAATTTGGGATGTGTGTCCTCAACTAACAGAGTTGATCCACACTTTTGATACAGCAGTTTGGAAACACAGTTTTTGTAGAATCTGCAATTGGATATTTGGATAACTGTGAAGATTTCGCTGGAAACGGGAATATCTTCATATAAAATCTAGACAGAAGCATTCCCAGAAACTTGTTTGTGATGTCTGTCCTCATCTAACAGAGTTCAACTTTTCCTTTGATACAGCAATTTGGAAACACACTTTTTGCAGAATCTGCAAGTGGATATTTGGATAACTGTGAAGATTTCGTTGGAAACGGGAATATCTTCATATAAATTCCAGACGGAAGGATTCTCAGAAACTTTTTCTGATGTGTGTCCTCAACTTACAGGGTTCAACCTTTCTTTTGATAGAACAGTTTGGAAACCCTCTTTTTGTAGAATCTCTAAGTGGATATTTGGATAGCTCTAATGATTACGTAGGAAACGGGAATATCTTTATCTAAAATCTAGACAGAAGCACTCTCAGAAACAACTTGTGATATCTGCATTCAAGTCACAGAGCTGAACATTCCCTTTCATAGAGCGGGATTGAAACACTCTTTCTGTACTCTCTGCAACTGGACCTCTCAATCGCTTTGAGGCCTATGGTGAAAAAGGAAATATCTTCCCATAAAATCTAGACAGAAGGATTCTCAGAAGCAAATTTGAGATGTGTGTCCTCAACTAACAGAGTTGAACCTTTCTTTTGATGCAGCTGTTTGCAAACACTCTTTTTGTGGAATCTGCAAGGGGATATTTGGATAACTGTGAAGATTTCGCTGGAAACGGGAATATCTTCAAATAAAATCTAGACAGAAGCATTCTCAGAAACTTCTTTGAGATGTGTGTCCTCAACTAACAGAGTTCAACCTTTCTTTTCATACAGTTATTTGGAAACACTTTATTTGTAGAATATGCAAGTGGATGTTTGGATAACTGTGAAGATTTCGTTGGAAACGGGAATATCTTCATAGAAAATCTAGACAGAAGCATTCTCAGAAACTTCTTTGTGATGTCTGTCCTCAACTAACAGAGTTCAACCTTTCTTTTCATACAGCAATTTGGAAACACATTTTTTGTAGAATA
Source organism: Gorilla gorilla gorilla (assembly GCF_029281585.2). Classification (NCBI taxonomy): domain Eukaryota; kingdom Metazoa; phylum Chordata; class Mammalia; order Primates; family Hominidae; genus Gorilla; species Gorilla gorilla. The sequence continues at coordinate 33,560,188 of NC_073241.2, read as the reverse complement.
TGCAAGTGGATATTTGGATAACTGTGAAGATTTCGTTGGAAACGGGAAAATCTTCATATAAAATCCAGACGGAAGGATTCTCAGAAACTTTTTCTGATGTGTGTCCTCAACTAACAGGGTTCAACCTTTCTTTTGGTAGAACAGTATGGAACCCCTCTTTTTGTGGAATCTCTAAGTGGATATTTGGATAGCTCTAAAGATTACGTTGGAAAAGGAAATATCTTCATCTAAAATCTAGACAGAAGCAGTCTCAGAAACAACTTTGTTATATGTGCATTCAAGTCACAGAGCTGAACATTCCCTTTCATAGTGCAGGTTTCAAACACCCTTTCTGCACTATCTGCAAGTGGACATTTCAAGCGCACTCAGGCCTAAGGTGAAAAAGGAAACATCTTCTGATAAAATATACACAGAATCATTCTCAGAAACAAATTTGGGATGTGTGTCCTCAACTAACAGAGTTGAACCTCACTTTTCACACAGCAGTTTGGAAACACTCTTTTTGTAGAATCTACCAGGGGATATTTGGAGAACTGCGAAGATTTCGCTGGAAACAGGAATATCTTCATACAAAATGTAGACAGAAGCATTCTCAGAAACTTGTTTGTGATGTCTGCCCTCAACTAACAAAGTTCAACCTTTCTTTTGATACACCAATTTGCAAACACACTTTTTGTGGAATCTTCAAGTGGATATTTGGATAACTGTGAAGATTTTGCTGGAAACGGGAATATCTTCATATAAAATCTGGACAGAAGCATTCTCAGAAACATCTTTGTGATGTGTGTCCTCAACAAACAGAGTTCAACGTTTCTTTTGATACAGCAGTTTGGAAACACTCTTTCTTTGGAATCTCTAAGTGGATATTTGGATAGCTCTAACGATTTCGTTGGAAACGGGAATATCTTCATCTAAAATCTAGACAGAAGCACTCTCTGAAACAACATTGTGACATCAGCATTCAAGTCACAGTGCTGAACATTCCCTTTCATAGAGCGGGATTGAAACACTCTTTCTGTACTCTCCGCAAGTGGACCTCTCAAGCGCTTTGAGGCCTATGGTGAAAAAGGAAATATCTTCCCATAAAATCTAGACAGAAGGATTCTCAGAAGCAAATTTGAGATGTGTGTCCTCAACTAACAGAGTTGAACCTTTCTTTTGATACAGCAGTTTGGAAACACTCTTTTTGTAGGATCTGCAAGTGGATATTTGGATAACTGTGAAGATTTCGTTTTAAACGGGAATATCTTCATATAAAATCTAGACAGAAGCATTCTCAGAAACTTCTTTGTGATGTCTGTCCTCAACTAACAGAGTTCAACCTTTCTTTTCATACAGTAATTTGGAAACACTTTATTTGCAGAATATGCAAGTGGATATTTGGATAACTGTGAAGATTTCGTTGGAAACGGGAATATCTTCATATAAAATCTAGACAGAAGCATTCTCAGAAACTTCTTTGTGATGTCTGTCCTCAACTAACAGAGTTCAACCTTTCTTTTCATACAGCAATTTGGAAACCCTTTTTTTGTAGAATATGCAAGTGGATATTTGGATAACTGTGAAGATTTTGTTGGAAACGGGAAAATCTTCATATAAAACCCAGACGGAAGGATTCTCAGGAAATTTTTCTGATGTGTGTCCTCAACTAACAGGGTTCAACCATTCTTTTGGAAGAACAGTATGGAACCCCTCTTTTTGTAGAATCTCTAAGTGGATATTTGCATAGTTCTAAAGATTACGTTGGAAAAGGGAATATCTTCATCTAAAATCTAGACAGAAGCAGTCTCAGAAACAACTTTGTGATATCTGCATTCAAGTCACAGAGCTAAACATTCTCTTTCATAGTCCAGGTTTCAAACACTCTTTCTGCACTATCTGCAAGTGGACATTTCAAGCGCATTCAGGCCTATGGTGAAAAAGGAAACATCTTCTGATAAAATATACACAGAATCATTCTCAGAAACAAATTTGGGATGTGTGTCCTCAACTAACAGAGTTGAACCTCACTTTTCACACAGCGGTTTGGAAACACTCTTTTTGTAGAATCTACCAGGGGATATTTGGAGAACTGCGAAGATTTCGCTGGAAACGGGAATATCTTCATACAAAATGTAGACAGAAGCATTCTCAGAAACTTGTTTGTGATGTCTGCCCTCAACTAACAGAGTTCAACATTTCTTTGATACAGCAATTTGCAAACACACTTTTTCTGGAATCTTCAAGTGGATATTTGGATAACTGTGAAGAATTCGCTGGAAACGGGAATATCTTCATTCAAAATGTAGACAGAAGCATTCTCAGAAACTTGTTTGTGATTTCTGTCCTCATCTAACAGACTTCAACCTTTCCTTTGATACAGCAATATGGAAACACACTTTTTGTAGAATCTGCACGTGGATAATTGGATAACTGTGAAGATTTCTTTGGAAACGGGAATATCTTCATATGAAATCTAGACAGAAGCATTCTCAGAAACTTCTTTGTGATGTGTGTCCTGAACTTACAGAGTTCAACATTTCTTCTCATGCAGGAGATTGGAAACGCTCTTTTTGCAGAATCTGCAAGTGGATATTTGGATAACTGTGAAGATTTCGTTGGAAACGGGAATATCTTCATATAAAATCTAGACAGAAGCATTCTCAGAAACTTCTTTGTGATGCGTGTCCTCAACTAACAGAGTTCAACGTTTCTTTTGATAGAGCAGTTTGGAAACACTCTTTCTGTGGAATTTCTAAGTGGATATTTGGATAACTCTAACGATTTTGTTGGAAACGGGAATATCTTCATCCAAAATCTAGACAGAAGCACTCTCAGAAACAACTTTGTGACATCTGCATTCAAGTAACAGAGCTGAACATTCCCTTTCATAGAGCAGGATTGAAACACTCTTTCTGTACTATCTGCAAGTGGACATGTCAAGCGGTTTCAGGCCTATGGTGAAAAAGGAAATATCTTCCAATATAATCTGAACAGAAGCATTCTGAGAAACAAATTTGAGATATGTGTCCCCAACTAACAGAGTTGAACCTTTCTTTTTATACAGCAGTTTGGAAACACTCTTTTTGTGGAATCTGCAAGGGGATATTTGGATAACTGTGAAGATTTCGCTGGAAACGGGAATATCTTCACATAAAATCAAGACAGAAACATTCTCAGAAACTGGTTTGTGATGTCTGTCCACATCTAACAGAGTTCAACCTTTCCTTTGATACAGCAATTTGGAAATACCCTTTTTGTAGAATCTGCAAGTGGATATTTGGATAACTGTGAAGATTTCGTTGGAAACGGGAATATCTTCATAGAAAATCTAGACAGAAGCATTCTCAGAAACTTCTTTGTGATGTCTGTCCTCAACTAACAGAGTTCAACCTTTCTTTTCATACAGCAATTTGGAAACACTTTTTTGTAGAATATGCAAGTGGATATTTGGATAACTGTGAAGATTTCGTTGGAAACGGGAAAATCTTCATATAAAATCCAGACGGAAGGATTCTCAGGAACTTTTTCTGATGTGTGTCCTCAACTAACAGGGTTCAACCTTTCTTTTGGTAGAACAGTATGGAACCCCTCTTTTTGTAGAATCTCTAAGTGGATATTTGGATAGCTCTAAAGATTACGTTGGAAAAGGGAATATCTTCATCTAAAATCTAGACAGAAGCAGTCTCAGAAACAACTTTGTGATATCTGCATTCAAGTCACAGAGCTGAACATTCCCTTTCATAGTGCAGGTTTGAAACACTCTTTCTGCACTATCTGCAAGTGGACATTTCAAGCGCATTCAGGCCTATGGTGAAAAAGGAAACATCTTCTGATAAAATATACACAGAATCATTCTCAGAAACAAATTTGGGATGTGTGTCCTCAACTAACAGAGTTGAACCTCACTTTTGACACAGCAGTTTGGAAACACTCTTTTTGTAGAATCTGCAAGTGGATATTTGGATAACTGTGAAGATTTCGCTGGAAACGGGAATATCTTCATATAAAATCTAGACAGAAGCATTCTCAGAAACTTGTTTGTGATGTCTGTCCTCATCTAACAGACTTCAACCTTTCCTTTGATACAGCAATATGGAAACACACTTTTTGCAGAATCTGCACGTGGATAATTGGGTAACTGTGAAGATTTCTTTGGAAACGGGAATATCTTCATATGAAATCTAGACAGAAGCATTCTCAGAAACTTCTTTGTGATGTGTGTCCTGAACTAACAGAGTTCAACCTTTCTTCTCATACAGCAGTTTGGAAACGCTCTTTTTGCAGAATCTGCAAGTGGATATTTGGATAACTGTGACGATTTCGTTGGAAACGGGAATATCTTCATATAAAATCTAGACAGAAGCATTCTCAGAAACTTCTTTGTGATGCGTGTCCTCAACTAACAGAGTTCAACCTTTCTTTTGATAGAGCAGTTTGGAAACACTCTTTCTGTGGAATCTCTAAGTGGATATTTGGATAGCTCTAACGATTTTGTTGGAAACGGGAATATCTTCATCCAAAATCTAGACAGAAGCACTCTCAGAAACAACTTTGTGACATCTGCATTCAAGTAACAGAGCTGAACATTCCCTTTCATAGAGCAGGATTGAAACACTCTTTCTGTACTATCTGCAAGTGGACATGTCAAGCGGTTTAAGGCCTATGGTGAAAAAGGAAATATCTTCCAATAAAATCTGAACAGAAGCACTCTCAGAAACAAATTTGAGATATGTGTCCCGAACTAACAGAGTTGAACCTTTCTTTTTATACAGCAGGTTGGAAACACTCTTTTTGTGGAATCTGCAAGGGGATATTTGGATAACTGTGAAGAATTCCCTGGAAACGGGAATATCTTCACATAAAATCAAGACAGAAGCATTGTCAGAAACTTGTTTGTGATGTCTGTCCACATCTAACAGAGTTCAACCTTTCCTTTGATACAGCAATTTGGAAATAACCTTTTTGTAGAATCTTCAAGTGGATATTTGGATAACTGTGAAGATTTCGTTGGAAACGGGAATATCTTCATAGAAAATCTAGACAGAAGCATTCTCAGAAACTTCTTTGTGATTCCAGTCCACATCTAACAGATTTCAACCTTTCCTTTGATACAGCAATTTGGAAATACCCTTTTTGTAGAATCTTCAAGTGGATATTTGGATTATTGTGAAGATTCGGTTGGAAACGGGAAAATCCTCATATAAAATCCAGACGGAAGGATTCTCAGAAACATTTTCTGATGTGTGTCCTCAACTTACAAGGTTCAACCTTTCTTTTGATAGAAGAGTTTGGAAACCCTCTTTTTGTAGAATCTCTAAGTGGATATTTGGATAGCTCTAACGATTAGGTAGGAAACGGGAATATCTTCAAATAAAATCTAGACAGAAGCAGTCTCAGAAACAACTTTGTGATATCTGCATTCAAGTCACAGAGCTGAACATTCCCTTTCATAGGGCAGGTTTGAAACACTCTTTCTGCTCTATCTGCAGGTGGACATTTCAAGCGCTTTCAGGCCTATGGTGAAGAAGGAAATATCTTCCGATAAAATCTACACAGAATCATTCTCAGAAACAAATTTGGGATGTGCGTCCTCAACTAACAGAGTTGATCCACACTTTTGATACAGCAGTTTGGAAACACAGTTTTTGTAGAATCTGCAAGTGGATATTTGGATAACTGTGAAGATTTCGCTGGAAACGTGAATATCTTCATATAAAATCTAGACAGAAGCATTCCCAGAAACTTGTTTGTGATGTCTGTCCTCATCTAACAGAGTTCAACCTTTCTTTTGATACAGCAATTTGGAAACACACTTTTTGCAGAATCTGCAAGTGGATATTTGGATAACTGTGAAGATTTCGTTGGAAACGGGAATATCTTAATATAAATTCCAGACGGAAGGATTCTCAGAAACTTTTTCTAATGTGTGTCCTCAACTTACAGGGTTCAAGCTTTCTTTTGATAGAACAGTTTGGAAACCCTCTTTTTGTAGAATCTCTAAGTGGATATTTGGATAGATCTAATGATTACGTAGGAAACGGGAATATCTTCATCTAAAATCTAGACAGAAGCAGTCTGAGAAACAACTTTGTGATATCTGCATTGAAGTCACAGAGCTGAACATTCCCTTTCATAGGACGGGATTGAAACACTCTTTCTGTACTCTCTGCAAGTGGACATCTCAAGCGCTTTGAGGCCTATGGTGAAAAAGGAAATATCTTCCCATAAAATCTAGACAGAAGGATTCTCAGAAGCAAATTTGAGATGTGTGTCCTCAACTAACAGAGTTGAACCTTTCTTTTGATACAGCAGTTTGCAAACACTCTTTTTGTGGTATCTGCAAGTGGATATTTGGATAACTGTGAAGATTTCGCTGGAAACGGGAATAGCTTCAAATAAAATCTAGACAGAAGCATTCTCAGAAACTTCTTTGTGATGTGTGTCCTCAACTAACAGAGTTCAACCTTTCTTTTCATACAGCAATTTGGAAACACTTTATTTATAGAATATGCAAGTGGATATTTGGATAACTGTGAAGATTTCGTTGGAAACGGGAATATCTTCATAGAAAATCTAGACAGAAGCATTCTCAGAAACTTATTTGTGATGTCTGTCCTCAACTAACAGAGTTCAACCTTTCTTTTCATACAGCAATTTGGAAACACTTTTTTTGTAGAATATGCATGTGGATATTGGGATAACTGTGAAGATTTCGTTGGAAACGGGAAAATCTTCATATAAAATCCAGACGGAAGGATTCTCAGGAAGTTTTTCTGATGTGTGTCCTCAACTAACAGGGTTCAACCTTTCTTTTGGTAGAACAGTATGGAATCCCTCTTTTTGTAGAATCTCTAAGTGGATATTTGGATAGCTCTAAAGATTACCTTGGAAAAGGGAATATCTTCATCTAAAATCTAGACAGATGCACTCTCAGAAACAACTTTGTGACATCTGCATTCAAGTCACAGAGCTTAACATTCCCTTTCATAGTGCAGGTTTGAAACACTCTTTCTGCACTATCTGCAAGTGGACATTTCAAGCGCATTCAGGCCTATGGTGAAAAAGGAAACATCTTCTGATAAAATATACACAGAATCATTCTCAGAAACAAATTTGGGATGTGTGTCCTCAACTAACAGAGTTGAACCTCACTTTTGACACAGCAGTTTGGAAACACTCTTTTTGTAGAATCTACCAGGGGATATTTGGAGAACTGCGAAGATTTCGCTGGAAACGGGAATATCTTCATACAAAATGTAGACAGAAGCATTCTCAGAAACTTGTTTGTGATGTCTGTCCTCATCTAACAGAGTTCAACCTTTCTTTTGATACAGCAATTTGCAAACACACTTTTTGTGGAATCTTCAAGGGGATATTTGGATAACTGTGAAGATTTTGCTGGAAACGGGAATATCTTCATATAAAATCTGGACAGAAGCATTCTCAGAAACTTCTTTGTGATGTGTGTCCTCAACAAACAGAGTTCAACATTTCTTTTGATAGAGCAGTTTGGAAACACTCTTTCTTTGGAATCTCTAAGTGGATATTTGGATAGCTCTAACGATTTCGTTGGAAACGGGAATATCTTCATCTAAAATCTAGACAGAAGCACTCTCAGAAACAACTTTGTGACATCAGCATTCAAGTCACAGTGCTGAACATTCCCTTTCACAGAGCGGGATTGAAACACTCTTTCTGTACTCTCCGCAAGTGGACCTCTCAAGCGCTTTGAGGCCTATGGTGAAAAAGGAAATATCTTCCCATAAAATCTAGACAGAAGGATTCTCAGAAGCAAATTTGAGATGTGTGTCCTCAACTAACAGAGTTGAACCTTTCTTTTGATACAGCAGTTTGGAAACACTCTTTTTGTAGAATCTGCAAGTGGATATCTGGATAACTGTGAAGATTTCTTTTTAAACGGGAATATCTTCATATAAAATCTAGACAGAAGCATTCTCAGAAACTTCTTTGTGATGTCTGTCCTCAACTAACAGAGTTCAACCTTTCTTTTCATACAGTAATTTGAAACACTTTATTTGCAGAATATGCAAGTGGATATTTGGATAACTGTGAAGATTTCGTTGGAAACGGGAATATCTTCATATAAAATCTAGACAGAAGCATTCTCAGAAACTTCTTTGTGATGTCTGTCCTCAACTAACAGAGTTCAACCTTTCTTTTCATACAGCAATTTGGAAACCCTTTTTTTGTAGAATATGCAAGTGGATATTTGGATAACTGTGAAGATTTCGTTGGAAACGGGAAAATCTTCATATAAAATCCAGACGGAAGGATTCTCAGGAACTTTTTCTGATGTGCGTCCTCAACTAACAGGGTTCAACCTTTCTTTTGGTAGAACAGTATGGAACCCCTCTTTTTGTAGAATCTCTAAGTGGATATTTGGATAGCTCTAAAGATTACGTTGGAAAAAGGAATATCTTCATCTAAAATCTAGACAGAAGCAGTCTCAGAAACAACTTTGTGATATGTGCATTCAAGTCACAGAGCTGAACATTCCCTTTCATAGTGCAGGTTTGAAACACTCTTTCTGCACTATCTGCAAGTGGACATTTCAAGCGCATTCAGGCCAATGGTGAAAAAGGAAACATCTTCTGATAAAATATACACAGAATCATTCTCAGAAACAAATTTGGGATGTGTGTCCTCAACTAACAGAGTTGAACCTCACTTTTGACACAGCAGTTTGGAAACACTCTTTTTGTAGAATCTGCAAGTGGATATTTGGATAAGTGTGAAGATTTCGCTGGAAACGGGAATATCTTCATATAAAATCTAGACAGAAGCATTCTCAGAAACTTGTTTGTGATGTCTGTCCTCATCTAACAGACTTCAACCTTTCCTTTGATACAGCAATATGGAAACACACTTTTTGCAGAATCTGCACGTGGATAATTGGATAACTGTGAAGATTTCTTTGGAAACGGGAATATCTTCATATGAAATCTAGACAGAAGCATTCTCAGAAACTTCTTTGTGATGTGTGTCCTGAACTAACAGAGTTCAACCTTTCTTCTCATACATCAGTTTGGAAACGCTCTTTTTGCAGAATCTGCAAGTGGATATTTGGATAACTGTGAAGATTTCGTTGGAAACGGGAATATCTTCATATAAAATCTAGACAGAAGCATTCTCAGAAACTTCTTTGTGATGTGTGTCCTCAACTAACAGAGTTCAACCTTTCTTTTGATAGAGCAGTTTGGAAACACTCTTTCTGTGGAATCTCTAAGTGGATATTTGGATAGCTCTAACGATTTCGTTGGAAACGGGAATATCTTCATCTAAAATCTAGACAGAAGCACTCTCAGAAACAACTTTGTGACATCAGCATTCAAGTCACAGTGCTGAACATTCCCTTTCATAGAGCGGGATTGAAACACTCTTTCTGTACTCTCCGCAAGTGGACCTCTCAAACGCTTTGAGGCCTATGGTGAAAAAGGAAATATCTTCCCATAAAATCTAGACAGAAGGATTCTCAGAAGCAAATTTGAGATGTGTGTTCTCAACTAACAGAGTTGAACCTTTCTTTTGATACAGCAGTTTGGAAACACTCTTTTTGTAGAATCTGCAAGTGGATATTTGGATAACTGTGAAGATTTCGTTTTAAACGGGAATATCTTCATATAAAATCTAGACAGAAGCATTCTCAGAAACTTGTTTGTGATGTCTGTCCTCATCTAACAGACTTCAACCTTTCCTTTGATACAGCAATATGGAAACACACTTTTTGCAGAATCTGCACGTGGATAATTTGATAACTGTGAAGATTTCGTTGGAAACGGGAATATCTTCATATAAAATCTAGACAGAAGCATTCTCAGAAACTTGTTTGTGATTCCAGTCCACATCTAACAGAGTTCAACCTTTCCTTTGATACAGCAATTTGGAAATACCCTTTTTGTAGAATCTTCAAGTGGATATTTGGATTACTGTGAAGATTCGGTTGGAAACGGGAAAATCCTCATATAAAATCCAGACGGAAGGATTCTCAGAAACATTTTCTGATGTGTGTCCTCAACTTACAAGGTTCAACCTTTCTTTTGATAGAAGAGTTTGGAAACCCTCTTTTTGTAGAATCTCTAAGTGGATATTTGGATAGCTCTAACGATTACGTAGGAAACGGGAATATCTTCATCTAAAATCTAGACAGAAGCAGTCTCAGAAACAACTTTGTGATATCTGCATTCAAGTCACAGAGCTGAACATTCCCTTTCATAGGGCAGGTTTGAAACACTCTTTCTGCTCTATCTGCAGGTGGACATTTCAAGCGCTTTCAGGCCTATGGTGAAGAAGGAAATATCTTCCGATAAAATCTACACAGAATCATTCTCAGAAACAAATTTGGGATGTGCGTCCTCAACTAACAGAGTTGATCCACACTTTTGATACAGCAGTTTGGAAACACAGTTTTTGTAGAATCTGCAAGTGGATATTTGGATAACTGTGAAGATTTCGCTGGAAACGGGAATATCTTCATATAAAATCTAGACAGAAGCATTCCCAGAAACTTGTTTGTGATGTCTGTCCTCATCTAACAGAGTTCAACCTTTCTTTTGATACAGCAATTTGGAAACACACTTTTTGCAGAATCTGCAATTGGATATTTGGATAACTGTGAAGATTTCGTTGGAAACGGGATTATCTTAATATAAATTCCAGACGGAAGGATTCTCAGAAACTTTTTCTGATGTGTGTCCTCAACTTACAGGGTTCAAGCTTTCTTTTGATAGAACAGTTTGGAAACCCTCTTTTTGTAGAATCTCTAAGTGGATATTTGGATAGCTCTAATGATTACGTAGGAAACGGGAATATCTTCATCTAAAATCTAGACAGAAGCAGTCTGAGAAACAACTTTGTGATATCTGCATTGAAGTCACAGAGCTGAACATTCCCTTTCATAGGACGGGATTGAAACACTCTTTCTGTACTCTCTGCAAGTGGACATCTCAAGCGCTTTGAGGCCTATGGTGAAAAAGGAAATATCTTCCCATAAAATCTAGACAGAAGGATTCTCAGAAGCAAATTTGAGATGTGTGTCCTCAACTAACAGAGTTGAACCTTTCTTTTGATACAGCAGTTTGCAAACACTCTTTTTGTGGAATCTGCAAGTGGATATTTGGATAACTGTGAAGATTTCGCTGGAAACGGGAATAGCTTCAAATAAAATCTAGACAGAAGCATTCTCAGAAACTTCTTTGTGATGTGTGTCCTCAACTAACAGAGTTCAACCTTTCTTTTCATACAGCAATTTGGAAACACTTTATTTGTAGAATATGCAAGTGGATATTTGGATAACTGTGAAGATTTCGTTGGAAACGGGAATATCTTCATAGAAAATCTAGACAGAAGCATTCTCAGAAACTTATTTGTGCTGTCTGTCCTCAACTAACAGAGTTCAACCTTTCTTTTCATACAGCAATTTGGAAACACTTTTTTTGTAGAATATGCAAGTGGATATTTGGATAACTGTGAAGATTTCGTTGGAAACGGGAAAATCTTCATATAAAATCCAGGCGGAAGGATTCTCAGGAACTTTTTCTGATGTGTGTCCTCAACTAACAGGGTTCAACCTTTCTTTTGGTAGAACAGTATGGAACCCCTCTTTTTGTAGAATCTCTAAGTGGATATTTGGATAGCTCTAACGATTACGTTGGAAAAGGGAATATCTTCATCTAAAATCTAGACAGATGCACTCTCAGAAACAACTTTGTGATATCTGCATTCAAGTCACAGAGCTGAACATTCCCTTTCATAGTGCAGGTTTGAAACACTCTTTCTGCACTATCTGCAAGTGGACATTTCAAGCGCATTCAGGCCTATGGTGAAAAAGGAAACATCTTCTGATAAAATATACACAGAATCATTCTCAGAAACAAATTTGGGATGTGTGTCCTCAACTAACAGAGTTGAACCTCACTTTTGACACGGCAGTTTGGAAACACTCTTTTTGTAGAATCTACCAGGGGATATTTGGAGAACTGCGAAGATTTCGCTGGAAACGGGAATATCTTCATACAAAATGTAGACAGAAGCATTCTCAGAAACTTGTTTGTGATGTCTGTCCTCATCTAACAGAGTTCAACCTTTCTTTTGATACAGCAATTTGCAAACACACTTTTTGTGGAATCTTCAAGTGGATATTTGGATAACTGTGAAGATTTTGCTGGAAACGGGAATATCTTCATATAAAATCTGGACAGAAGCATTCTCAGAAACTTCTTTGTGATGTGTGTCCTCAACAAACAGAGTTCAACGTTTCTTTTGATAGAGCAGTTTGGAAACACTCTTTCTTTGGAATCTCTAAGTGGATATTTGGATAGCTCTAATGATTTCGTTGGAAACGGGAATATCTTCATCTAAAATCTAGACAGAAGCACTCTCAGAAACAACTTTGTGACATCAGCATTCAAGTCACAGTGCTGAACATTCCCTTTCACAGAGCGGGATTGAAACACTCTTTCTGTACTCTCCGCAAGTGGACCTCTCAAGCGCTTTGAGGCCTATGGTGAAAAAGGAAATATCTTCCCATAAAATCTAGACAGAAGGATTCTCAGAAGCAAATTTGAGATGTGTGTCCTCAACTAACAGAGTTGAACCTTTCTTTTGATACAGCAGTTTGGAAACACTCTTTTTGTAGAATCTGCAAGTGGATATTTGGATAACTGTGAAGATTTCGTTTTAAACGGGAATATCTTCATATAAAATCTAGACAGAAGCATTCTCAGAAACTTCTTTGTGATGTCTGTCCTCAACTAACAGAGTTCAACCTTTCTTTTCATACAGTAATTTGAAACACTTTATTTGCAGAATATGCAAGTGGATATTTGGATAACTGTGAAGATTTCGTTGGAAACGGGAATATCTTCATATAAAATCTAGACAGAAGCATTCTCAGAAACTTCTTTGTGATGTCTGTCCTCAACTAACAGAGTTCAACCTTTCTTTTCATACAGCAATTTGGAAACCCTTTTTTTGTAGAATATGCAAGTGGATATTTGGATAACTGTGAAGATTTCGTTGGAAACGGGAAAATCTTCATATAAAATCCAGACGGAAGGATTCTCAGGAACTTTTTCTGATGTGCGTCCTCAACTAACAGGGTTCAACCTTTCTTTTGGTAGAACAGTATGGAACCCCTCTTTTTGTAGAATCTCTAAGTGGATATTTGGATAGCTCTAAAGATTACGTTGGAAAAGGGAATATCTTCATCTAAAATCTAGACAGAAGCAGTCTCAGAAACAACTTTGTGATATGTGCATTCAAGTCACAGAGCTGAACATTCCCTTTCATAGTGCAGGTTTGAAACACTCTTTCTGCACTATCTGCAAGTGGACATTTCAAGCGCATTCAGGCCAATGGTGAAAAAGGAAACATCTTCTGATAAAATATACACAGAATCATTCTCAGAAACAAATTTGGGATGTGTGTCCTCAACTAACAGAGTTGAACCTCACTTTTGACACAGCAGTTTGGAAACACTCTTTTTGTAGAATCTGCAAGTGGATATTTGGATAAGTGTGAAGATTTCGCTGGAAACGGGAATATCTTCATATAAAATCTAGACAGAAGCATTCTCAGAAACTTGTTTGTGATGTCTGTCCTCATCTAACAGACTTCAACCTTTGCTTTGATACAGCAATATGGAAACACACTTTTTGCAGAATCTGCACGTGGATAATTGGATAACTGTGAAGATTTCTTTGGAAACGGGAATATCTTCATATGAAATCTAGACAGAAGCATTCTCAGAAACTTCTTTGTGATGTGTGTCCTGAGCTAACAGAGTTCAACCTTTCTTCTCATACATCAGTTTGGAAACGCTCTTTTTGCAGAATCTGCAAGTGGATATTTGGATAACTGTGAAGATTTCGTTGGAAACGGGAATATCTTCATATAAAATCTAGACAGAAGCATTCTCAGAAACTTCTTTGTGATGTGTGTCCTCAACTAACAGAGTTCAACCTTTCTTTTGATAGAGCAGTTTGGAAACACTCTTTCTGTGGAATCTCTAAGTGGATATTTGGATAGCTCTAACGATTTTGTAGGTAACGGGAATATCTTCATCCAAAATCTAGACAGAAGCACTCTCAGAAACAACTTTGTGACATCTGCATTCAAGTAACAGAGCTGAACATTCCCTTTCATAGAGCAGGATTGAAACACTCTTTCTGTACTATCTGCAAGTGGACATGTCAAGCGGATTCAGGCCTATGGTGAAAAAGGAAATATCTTCCAATAAAATCTGAACAGAAGCATTCTCAGAAACAAATTTGAGATATGTGTCCCCAACTAACAGAGTTGAACCTTTCTTTTTATACAGCAGTTTGGAAACACTCTTTTTGTGGAATCTGCAAGCGGATATTTGGATAACTGTGAAGATTTTGCTGGAAACGGGAATATCTTCACATAAAATCAAGACAGAAGCATTCTCAGAAACTTGTTTGTGATGTCTGTCCACATCTAACAGAGTTCAACCTTTCCTTTGATACAGCAATTTGGAAATACCCTTTTTGTAGAATCTGCAAGTGGATATTTGGATAACTGTGAAGATTTCGTTGGAAACGGGAATATCTTCATAGAAAATCTAGACAGAAGCATTCTCAGAAACTTCTTTGTGATGTGTGTCCTCAACAAACAGAGTTCAACCTTTCTTTTCATACAGCAATTTGGAAAAACTTTTCTTGTAGAATATGCAAGTGGATATTTGGATAACTGTGAAGATTTCGTTGGAAACGGGAAAATCTTCATATAAAATCCAGATGGAAGGATTCTCAGAAACTTTTTCTGATGTGTGTCCTCAACTTACAAGGTTCAACCTTTCTTTTGATAGAAGAGTTTGGAAACCCTCTTTTTGTAGAATCTCTAGGTGGATATTTGGATAGCTCTAACGATTACGTAGGAAACGGGAATATCTTCATCTAAAATCTAGACAGAAGCACTCTCAGAAACAACTTTGTGATATCTGCATTCAAGTCACAGAGCTGAACATTCCCTTTCATAGAGCGGGATTGAAACACTCTTTCTGTACTCTCTGCATGTGGACCTCTCAAGCGCTTTGAGGCCTATGGTGAAAAAGGAAATATCTTCCCATAAAATCTAGACAGAAGGATTCTCAGAAGCAAATTTGAGATGTGTGTCCTCTACTAACAGAGTTCAACCTTTCTTTTGATACAGCAGTTTGGAAACACTCTTTTTGTGGAATCTGCAAGTGGATATTTGGATAACTGTGAAGATTTCGCTGGAAACTGGAATATCTTCAAATAAAATCTAGACAGAAGCATTCTCAGAAACTTCTTTGTGATGTCTGTCCTCAACTAACAGAGTTCAACCTTTCTTTTCATACAGTAATTTGGAAACACTTTATTTGTAGAATATGCAAGTGGATATTTGGATAACTGTGAAGATTTCGTTGGAAACGGGAATATCTTCAAAGAAAATCTAGACAGAAGCATTCTCAGAAACTTCTTTGTGATGTGTGTCCTCAACTAACAGAGTTCAACCTTTCTTTTCATACAGCAATTTGGAAACACTTTTTTTGTAGAATATGCAAGTGGATATTTGGATAACTGTGAAGATTTCGTTGGAAACGGGAAAATCTTCATATAAAATCCAGACGGAAGGATTCTCAGGAACTTTTTCTGATGTGTGTCCTCAACTAACAGGGTTCAACCTTTCTTTTGGTAGAACAGTATGGAACCCCTCTTTTTGTATAATCTCTAAGTGGATATTTGGATAGCTCTAAAGATTACGTTGGAAAAGGGAATATCTTCATCTAAAATCTAGACAGAAGCAGTCTCAGAAACAACTTTGTGATATCTGCATTCAAGTCACAGAGCTGAACATTCCCTTTCATAGTGCAGGTTTGAAACACTCTTTCTGCACTATCTGCAAGTGGACCTTTCAAGCGCATTCAGGCCTATGGTGAAAAAGGAAACATCTTCTGATAAAATATACACAGAATCATTCTCAGAAACAAATTTGGGATGTGTGTCCTCAACTAACAGGGTTGAACCTCACTTTTGACACAGCAGTTTGGAAACACTCTTTTTGTAGAATCTACCAGGGGATATTTGGAGAACTGCGAAGATTTCGCTGGAAACGGGAATATCTTCATACAAAATGTAGACAGAAGCATTCTCAGAAACTTGTTTGTGATGTCTGTCCTCATCTAACAGAGTTCAACCTTTCTTTTGATACAGCAATTTGCAAACACACTTTTTGTGGAATCTTCAAGTGGATATTTGGATAACTGTGAAGATTTTGCTGGAAACGGGAATATCTTCATGTAAAATCTGGACAGAAGCATTCTCAGAAACTTCTTTGTGATGTGTGTCCTCAACAAACAGAGTTCAACGTTTCTTTTGATAGAGCAGTTTGGAAACACTCTTTCTTTGGAATCTCTAAGTGGATATTTGGATAGCTCTAACGATTTCGTTGGAAACGGGAATAACTTCATCTAAAATCTAGACAGAAGCACTCTCAGAAACAACTTTGTGACATCAGCATTCAAGTCACAGTGCTGAACATTCCCTTTAATAGAGCGGGATTGAAACACTCTTTCTGTACTCTCCGCAAGTGGACCTCTCAAGCGCTTTGAGGCCTATGGTGAAAAAGGAAATATCTTCCCATAAAATCTAGACAGAAGGATTCTCAGAAGCAAATTTGAGATGTGTGTCCTCAACTAACAGAGTTGAACCTTTCTTTTGATACAGGAGTTTGGAAACACTCTTTTTGTAGAATCTGCAAGTGGATATTTGGATAACTGTGAAGATTTCGTTTTAAACGGGAATATCTTCATATAAAATCTAGACAGAAGCATTCTCAGAAACTTCTTTGTGATGTCTGTCCTCAACTAACAGAGTTCAACCTTTCTTTTCATACAGTAATTTGGAAACACTTTATTTGCAGAATAAGCAAGTGGATATTTGGATAACTGTGAAGATTTCGTTGGAAACGGGAATATCTTCAGAGAAAATCTAGACAGAAGCATTCTCAGAAACTTCTTTGTGATGTGTGTCCTCAACTAACAGAGTTCAACCTTTCTTTTCATACAGCAATTTGGAAACCCTTTTTTTGTAGAATATGCAAGTGGATATTTGGATAACTGTGAAGATTTCGTTGGAAACGGGAAAATCTTCATATAAAATCCAGACGGAAGGATTCTCAGGAACTTTTTCTGATGTGCGTCCTCAACTGACAGGGTTCAACCTTTCTTTTGGTAGAACAGTATGGAACCCCTCTTTTTGTAGAATCTCTAAGTGGATATTTGGATAGCTCTAAAGATTACGTTGGAAAAGGGAATATCTTCATCTAAAATCTAGACAGAAGCAGTCTCAGAAACAACTTTGTGATATGTGCATTCAAGTCACAGAGCTGAACATTCCCTTTCATAGTGCAGGTTTGAAACACTCTTTCTGCACTATCTGCAAGTGGACATTTCAAGCGCATTCAGGCCTATGGTGAAAAAGGAAACATCTTCTGATAAAATATACACAGAATCATTCTCAGAAACGAATTTGGGATGTGTGTCCTCAACTAACAGAGTTGAACCTCACTTTTGACACAGCAGTTTGGAAACACTCTTTTTGTAGAATCTGCAAGTGGATATTTGGATAACTGTGAAGATTTCGCTGGAAACCGGAATATCTTCATATAAAATCTAGACAGAAGCATTCTCAGAAACTTGTTTGTGATGTCTGTCCTCATCTAACAGACTTCAACCTTTCCTTTGATACAGCAATATGGAAACACACTTTTTGCAGAATCTGCACGTGGATATTTGGATAACTGTGAAGATTTCGTTGGAAACGGGAATATCTTCATATAAAATCTAGACAGAAGCATTCTCAGAAACTTCTTTGTGATGCGTGTCCTCAACTAACAGAGTTCAACCTTTCTTTTGATAGAGCAGTTTGGAAACACTCTTTCTGTGGAATCTCTAAGTTGATATTTGGATAGCTCTAACGATTTTGTTGGAAACGGGAATATCTTCATCCAAAATCTAGACAGAAGCACTCTCAGAAACAACTTTGTGACATCTGCATTCAAGTAACAGAGCTGAACATTCCCTTTCATAGAGCAGGATTGAAACACTCTTTCTGTACTATCTGCAAGTGGACATGTCAAGCGGTTTCAGGCCTATGGTGAAAAAGGAAATATCTTCCAATAAAATCTGAACAGCAGCATTCTCAGAAACAAATTTGAGATATGTGTCCCCAACTAACAGAGTTGAACCTTTCTTTTTATACAGCAGTTTGGAAACACTCTTTTTGTGGAATCTTCAAGGGGATATTTGGATAACTGTGAAGATTTCGCTGGAAACGGGAATATCTTCACATAAAATCAAGACAGAAGCCTTCTCAGAAACTTGTTTGTGATGTCTGTCCACATCTAACAGAGTTCAACCTTTCCTTTGATACAGCAATTTGGAAATACCCTTTTTGTAGAATCTGCAAGTGGATATTTGGATAACTGTGAAGATTTCGTTGGAAACGGGAATATCTTCATAGAAAATCTAGACAGAAGCATTCTCAGAAACTTCTTTGTGATGTGTATCCTCAACTAACAGAGTTCAACCTTTCTTTTCATACAGCAATTTGGAAAAACTTTTCTTGTAGAATATGCAAGTGGATATTTGGATTACTGTGAAGGTTTCGTTGGAAACGGGAAAATCTTCATATAAAATCCAGACGGAAGGATTCTCAGAAACTTTTTCTGATGTGTGTCCTCAACTTACAAGGTTCAACCTTTCTTTTGATAGAAGAGTTTGGAAACCCACTTTTTGTAGAATCTCTAAGTGGATATTAGGATAGCTCTAAAGATTACGTAGGAAACGGGAATATCTTCATCTAAAATCTAGACAGAAGCACTCTCAGAAACAACTTTGTGATATCTGCATTCAAGTCACAGAGCTGAACATTCCCTTTCATAGTGCAGGTTTGAAACACTCTTTCTGCTCTATCTGCAGGTGGACATTTCAAGCGCTTTCAGGAATGTGGTGAAGAAAGAAATATCTTCCGATAAAATCTACACAGATTCATTCTCAGAAACAAATTTGGGATGTGTATCCTCAACTAACAGAGTTGATCCACACTTTTGATACAGCAGTTTGGAAACACAGTTTTTGTAGAATCTGCAAGTGGATATTTGGATAACTGTGAAGATTTCGCAGGAAACGGGAATATCTTCATATAAAATCTAGACCGAAGCATTCCCAGAAACTTGTTTGTGATGTCTGTCCTCATCTAACAGAGTTCAACCTTTCTTTTGATACAGCAATTTGGAAACACACTTTTTGCAGAATCTGCAAGTGGATATTTGGATAACTGTGAAGATTTCGTTGGAAACGGGAAAATCTTCATATAAAATCCAGACGGAAGGATTCTCAGAAACTTTTTCTGATGTGTGTCCTCAACTAACAGGGTTCAACCTTTCTTTTGGTAGAACAGTATGGAACCCCTCTATTTGTAGAATCTCTAAGTGGATATTTGGATAGCTCCAAAGATTACGTTGGAAAAGGGAATATCTTCATCTAAAATCTAGACAGAAGCAGTCTCAGAAACAACTTTGTGATATATGCATTCAAGTCACAGAGCAGAACATTCCCTTTCATAGTGCAGGTTTCAAACACTCTTTCTGCACTATCTGCAAGTGGACATTTCAAGCGCATTCAGGCCTATGGTGAAAAAGGAAACATCTTCTGATAAAATATACACAGAATCATTCTCAGAAACAAATTTGGGATGTGTGTCCTCAACTAACAGAGTTGAACCTCACTTTTGACACAGCAGTTTGGAAACACTCTTTTTGTAGAATCTATCAGGGGATATTTGGAGAACTGCGAAGATTTCGCTGGAAACGTGAATATCTTCATACAAAATGTAGACAGAAGCATTCTCAGAAACTTGTTTGTGATGTCTGTCCTCAACTAACAGAGTTCAACCTTTCTTTTGATACAGCAATTTGCAAACACACTTTTTGTGGAATCTTCAAGTGGATATTTGGATAACTGTGAAGATTTTGCTGGAAACGGGAATACCTTCATATAAAATCTGGACAGAAGCATTCTCAGAAACTTCTTTGTGATGTGTGTCCTCAACAAACAGAGTTCAACGTTTCTTTTGATACAGCAGCTTGGAAACACTCTTTCTTTGGAATCTCTAAGTGGATATTTGGATAGCTCTAACGATTTCGTTGGAAACGGGAATATCTTCATCTAAAATCTAGACAGAAGCACTCTCAGAAACAACTTTGTGACATCAGCATTCAAGTCACAGTGCTGAACATTCCCTTTCATAGAGCGGGATTGAAACACTCTTTCTGTACTCTCCGCAAGTGGACCTCTCAAGCGCTTTGAGGCCTATGGTGAAAAAGGAAATATCTTCCCATAAAATCTAGACAGAAGGATTCTCAGAAGCAAATTTGAGATGTGTGTCCTCAACTAACAGAGTTGAACCTTTCTTTTGATACAGCAGTTTGGAAACACTCTTTTTGTAGAATCTGCAAGTGGATATTTGGATAACTGTGAAGATTTCGTTTTAAACGGGAATATCTTCATATAAAATCTAGACAGAAGCATTCTCAGAAACTTGTTTGTGATGTCTGTCCTCATCTAACAGACTTCAACCTTTCCTTTGATACAGCAATATGGAAACACACTTTTTGCAGAATCTGCACGTGGATAATTGGATAACTGTGAAGATTTCTTTGGAAACGGGAATATCTTCATATGAAATCTAGACAGAAGCATTCTCAGAAACTTCTTTGTGATGTGTGTCCTGAGCTAACAGAGTTCAACCTTTCTTCTCATACATCAGTTTGGAAACGCTCTTTTTGCAGAATCTGCAAGTGGATATTTGGATATCTGTGAAGATTTCGTTGGAAACGGGAATATCTTCATATAAAATCTAGACAGAAGCATTCTCAGAAACTTCTTTGTGATGTGTGTCCTCAACTAACAGAGTTCAACCTTTCTTTTGATAGAGCAGTTTGGAAACACTCTTTCTGTGGAATCTCTAAGTGGATATTTGGATAGCTCTAACGATTTTGTTGGAAACGGGAATATCTTCATCCAAAATCTAGACAGAAGCACTCTCAGAAACAACTTTGTGACATCTGCATTCAAGTAACAGAGCTGAACATTCCCTTTCATAGAGCAGGATTGAAACACTCTTTCTGTACTATCTGCAAGTGGACATGTCAAGCGGATTCAGGCCTATGGTGAAAAAGGAAATATCTTCCAATAAAATCTGAACAGAAGCATTCTCAGAAACAAATTTGAGATATGTGTCCCCAACTAACAGAGTTGAACCTTTCTTTTTATACAGCAGTTTGGAAACACTCTTTTTGTGGAATCTGCAAGCGGATATTTGGATAACTGTGAAGATTTTGCTGGAAACGGGAATATCTTCACATAAAATCAAGACAGAAGCATTCTCAGAAACTTGTTTGTGATGTCTGTCCACATCTAACAGAGTTCAACCTTTCCTTTGATACAGCAATTTGGAAATACCCTTTTTGTAGAGTCTGCAAGTGGATATTTGGATAACTGTGAAGATTTCGTTGGAAACGGGAATATCTTCATAGAAAATCTAGACAGAAGCATCCTCAGAAACTTCTTTGTGATGTGTGTCCTCAACAAACAGAGTTCAACCTTTCTTTTCATACAGCAATTTGGAAAAACTTTTCTTGTAGAATATGCAAGTGGATATTTGGATAACTGTGAAGATTTCGTTGGAAACGGGAAAATCTTCATATAAAATCCAGATGGAAGGATTCTCAGAAACTTTTTCTGATGTGTGTCCTCAACTTACAAGGTTCAACCTTTCTTTTGATAGAAGAGTTTGGAAACCCTCTTTTTGTAGAATCTCTAAGTGGATATTTGGATAGCTCTAACGATTACGTAGGAAACGGGAATATCTTCATCTAAAATCTAGACAGAAGCACTCTCAGAAACAACTTTGTGATATCTGCATTCAAGTCACAGAGCTGAACATTCCCTTTCATAGAGCGGGATTGAAACACTCTTTCTGTACTCTCTGCATGTGGACCTCTCAAGCGCTTTGAGGCCTATGGTGAAAAAGGAAATATCTCCCATAAAATCTAGACAGAAGGATTCTCAGAAGCAAATTTGAGATGTGTGTCCTCTACTAACAGAGTTCAACCTTTCTTTTGATACAGCAGTTTGGAAACACTCTTTTTGTGGAATCTGCAAGTGGATATTTGGATAACTGTGAAGATTTCGCTGGAAACTGGAATATCTTCAAATAAAATCTAGACAGAAGCATTCTCAGAAACTTCTTTGTGATGTCTGTCCTCAACTAACAGAGTTCAACCTTTCTTTTCATACAGTAATTTGGAAACACTTTATTTGTAGAATATGCAAGTGGATATTTGGATAACTGTGAAGATTTCTTTGGAAACGGGAATATCTTCATAGAAAATCTAGACAGAAGCATTCTCAGAAACTTCTTTGTGATGTGTGTCCTCAACTAACAGAGTTCAACCTTTCTTTTCATACAGCAATTTGGAAACACTTTTTTTGTAGAATATGCAAGTGGATATTTGGATAACTGTGAAGATTTCGTTGGAAACGGGAAAATCTTCATATAAAATCCAGACGGAAGGATTCTCAGTAACTTTTTCTGATGTGTGTCCTCAACTAACAGGGTTCAACCTTTCTTTTGGTAGAACAGTATGGAACCCCTCTTTTTGTATAATCTCTAAGTGGATATTTGGATAGCTCTAAAGATTACGTTGGAAAAGGGAATATCTTCATCTAAAATCTAGACAGAAGCAGTCTCAGAAACAACTTTGTGATATCTGCATTCAAGTCACAGAGCTGAACATTCCCTTTCATAGTGCAGGTTTGAAACACTCTTTCTGCACTATCTGCAAGTGGACATTTCAAGCGCATTCAGGCCTATGGTGAAAAAGGAAACATCTTCTGATAAAATATACACAGAATCATTCTCAGAAACAAATTTGGGATGTGTGTCCTCAACTAACAGGGTTGAACCTCACTTTTGACACAGCAGTTTGGAAACACTCTTTTTGTAGAATCTACCAGGGGATATTTGGAGAACTGCGAAGATTTCGCTGGAAACGGGAATATCTTCATACAAAATGTAGACAGAAGCATTCTCAGAAACTTGTTTGTGATGTCTGTCCTCATCTAACAGAGTTCAACCTTTCTTTTGATACAGCAATTTGCAAACACACTTTTTGTGGAATCTTCAAGTGGATATTTGGATAACTGTGAAGATTTTGCTGGAAACGGGAATATCTTCATGTAAAATCTGGACAGAAGCATTCTCAGAAACTTCTTTGTGATGTGTGTCCTCAACAAACAGAGTTCAACGTTTCTTTTGATAGAGCAGTTTGGAAACACTCTTTCTTTGGAATCTCTAAGTGGATATTTGGATAGCTCTAACGATTTCGTTGGAAACGGGAATAACTTCATCTAAAATCTAGACAGAAGCACTCTCAGAAACAACTTTGTGACATCAGCATTCAAGTCACAGTGCTGAACATTCCCTTTAATAGAGCGGGATTGAAACACTCTTTCTGTACTCTCCGCAAGTGGACCTCTCAAGCGCTTTGAGGCCTATGGTGAAAAAGGAAATATCTTCCCATAAAATCTAGACAGAAGGATTCTCAGAAGCAAATTTGAGATGTGTGTCCTCAACTAACAGAGTTGAACCTTTCTTTTGATACAGGAGTTTGGAAACACTCTTTTTGTAGAATCTGCAAGTGGATATTTGGATAACTGTGAAGATTTCGTTTTAAACGGGAATATCTTCATATAAAATCTAGACAGAAGCATTCTCAGAAACTTCTTTGTGATGTCTGTCCTCAACTAACAGAGTTCAACCTTTCTTTTCATACAGTAATTTGGAAACACTTTATTTGCAGAATAAGCAAGTGGATATTTGGATAACTGTGAAGATTTCGTTGGAAACGGGAATATCTTCAGAGAAAATCTAGACAGAAGCATTCTCAGAAACTTCTTTGTGATGTGTGTCCTCAACTAACAGAGTTCAACCTTTCTTTTCATACAGCAATTTGGAAACCCTTTTTTTGTAGAATATGCAAGTGGATATTTGGATAACTGTGAAGATTTCGTTGGAAACGGGAAAATCTTCATATAAAATCCAGACGGAAGGATTCTCAGGAACTTTTTCTGATGTGCGTCCTCAACTGACAGGGTTCAACCTTTCTTTTGGTAGAACAGTATGGAACCCCTCTTTTTGTAGAATCTCTAAGTGGATATTTGGATAGCTCTAAAGATTACGTTGGAAAAGGGAATATCTTCATCTAAAATCTAGACAGAAGCAGTCTCAGAAACAACTTTGTGATATGTGCATTCAAGTCACAGAGCTGAACATTCCCTTTCATAGTGCAGGTTTGAAACACTCTTTCTGCACTATCTGCAAGTGGACATTTCAAGCGCATTCAGGCCTATGGTGAAAAAGGAAACATCTTCTGATAAAATATACACAGAATCATTCTCAGAAACGAATTTGGGATGTGTGTCCTCAACTAACAGAGTTGAACCTCACTTTTGACACAGCAGTTTGGAAACACTCTTTTTGTAGAATCTGCAAGTGGATATTTGGATAACTGTGAAGATTTCGCTGGAAACCGGAATATCTTCATATAAAATCTAGACAGAAGCATTCTCAGAAACTTGTTTGTGATGTCTGTCCTCATCTAACAGACTTCAACCTTTCCTTTGATACAGCAATATGGAAACACACTTTTTGCAGAATCTGCACGTGGATATTTGGATAACTGTGAAGATTTCGTTGGAAACGGGAATATCTTCATATAAAATCTAGACAGAAGCATTCTCAGAAACTTCTTTGTGATGCGTGTCCTCAACTAACAGAGTTCAACCTTTCTTTTGATAGAGCAGTTTGGAAACACTCTTTCTGTGGAATCTCTAAGTTGATATTTGGATAGCTCTAACGATTTTGTTGGAAACGGGAATATCTTCATCCAAAATCTAGACAGAAGCACTCTCAGAAACAACTTTGTGACATCTGCATTCAAGTAACAGAGCTGAACATTCCCTTTCATAGAGCAGGAT
Organism: Gorilla gorilla gorilla; assembly: GCF_029281585.2. Classification (NCBI taxonomy): domain Eukaryota; kingdom Metazoa; phylum Chordata; class Mammalia; order Primates; family Hominidae; genus Gorilla; species Gorilla gorilla. The sequence goes on along the minus strand of NC_073241.2, from coordinate 33,535,098 downwards.
TGAAACACTCTTTCTGTACTATCTGCAAGTGGACATGTCAAGCGGTTTCAGGCCTATGGTGAAAAAGGAAATATCTTCCAATAAAATCTGAACAGCAGCATTCTCAGAAACAAATTTGAGATATGTGTCCCCAACTAACAGAGTTGAACCTTTCTTTTTATACAGCAGTTTGGAAACACTCTTTTTGTGGAATCTTCAAGGGGATATTTGGATAACTGTGAAGATTTCGCTGGAAACGGGAATATCTTCACATAAAATCAAGACAGAAGCCTTCTCAGAAACTTGTTTGTGATGTCTGTCCACATCTAACAGAGTTCAACCTTTCCTTTGATACAGCAATTTGGAAATACCCTTTTTGTAGAATCTGCAAGTGGATATTTGGATAACTGTGAAGATTTCGTTGGAAACGGGAATATCTTCATAGAAAATCTAGACAGAAGCATTCTCAGAAACTTCTTTGTGATGTGTATCCTCAACTAACAGAGTTCAACCTTTCTTTTCATACAGCAATTTGGAAAAACTTTTCTTGTAGAATATGCAAGTGGATATTTGGATTACTGTGAAGATTTCGTTGGAAACGGGAAAATCTTCATATAAAATCCAGACGGAAGGATTCTCAGAAACTTTTTCTGATGTGTGTCCTCAACTTACAAGGTTCAACCTTTCTTTTGATAGAAGAGTTTGGAAACCCACTTTTTGTAGAATCTCTAAGTGGATATTAGGATAGCTCTAAAGATTACGTAGGAAACGGGAATATCTTCATCTAAAATCTAGACAGAAGCACTCTCAGAAACAACTTTGTGATATCTGCATTCAAGTCACAGAGCTGAACATTCCCTTTCATAGTGCAGGTTTGAAACACTCTTTCTGCTCTATCTGCAGGTGGACATTTCAAGCGCTTTCAGGAATGTGGTGAAGAAAGAAATATCTTCCGATAAAATCTACACAGATTCATTCTCAGAAACAAATTTGGGATGTGTATCCTCAACTAACAGAGTTGATCCACACTTTTGATACAGCAGTTTGGAAACACAGTTTTTGTAGAATCTGCAAGTGGATATTTGGATAACTGTGAAGATTTCGCAGGAAACGGGAATATCTTCATATAAAATCTAGACCGAAGCATTCCCAGAAACTTGTTTGTGATGTCTGTCCTCATCTAACAGAGTTCAACCTTTCTTTTGATACAGCAATTTGGAAACACACTTTTTGCAGAATCTGCAAGTGGATATTTGGATAACTGTGAAGATTTCGTTGGAAACGGGAAAATCTTCATATAAAATCCAGACGGAAGGATTCTCAGAAACTTTTTCTGATGTGTGTCCTCAACTAACAGGGTTCAACCTTTCTTTTGGTAGAACAGTATGGAACCCCTCTATTTGTAGAATCTCTAAGTGGATATTTGGATAGCTCCAAAGATTACGTTGGAAAAGGGAATATCTTCATCTAAAATCTAGACAGAAGCAGTCTCAGAAACAACTTTGTGATATATGCATTCAAGTCACAGAGCAGAACATTCCCTTTCATAGTGCAGGTTTCAAACACTCTTTCTGCACTATCTGCAAGTGGACATTTCAAGCGCATTCAGGCCTATGGTGAAAAAGGAAACATCTTCTGATAAAATATACACAGAATCATTCTCAGAAACAAATTTGGGATGTGTGTCCTCAACTAACAGAGTTGAACCTCACTTTTGACACAGCAGTTTGGAAACACTCTTTTTGTAGAATCTATCAGGGGATATTTGGAGAACTGCGAAGATTTCGCTGGAAACGTGAATATCTTCATACAAAATGTAGACAGAAGCATTCTCAGAAACTTGTTTGTGATGTCTGTCCTCAACTAACAGAGTTCAACCTTTCTTTTGATACAGCAATTTGCAAACACACTTTTTGTGGAATCTTCAAGTGGATATTTGGATAACTGTGAAGATTTTGCTGGAAACGGGAATACCTTCATATAAAATCTGGACAGAAGCATTCTCAGAAACTTCTTTGTGATGTGTGTCCTCAACAAACAGAGTTCAACGTTTCTTTTGATACAGCAGCTTGGAAACACTCTTTCTTTGGAATCTCTAAGTGGATATTTGGATAGCTCTAACGATTTCGTTGGAAACGGGAATATCTTCATCTAAAATCTAGACAGAAGCACTCTCAGAAACAACTTTGTGACATCAGCATTCAAGTCACAGTGCTGAACATTCCCTTTCATAGAGCGGGATTGAAACACTCTTTCTGTACTCTCCGCAAGTGGACCTCTCAAGCGCTTTGAGGCCTATGGTGAAAAAGGAAATATCTTCCCATAAAATCTAGACAGAAGGATTCTCAGAAGCAAATTTGAGATGTGTGTCCTCAACTAACAGAGTTGAACCTTTCTTTTGATACAGCAGTTTGGAAACACTCTTTTTGTAGAATCTGCAAGTGGATATTTGGATAACTGTGAAGATTTCGTTTTAAACGGGAATATCTTCATATAAAATCTAGACAGAAGCATTCTCAGAAACTTGTTTGTGATGTCTGTCCTCATCTAACAGACTTCAACCTTTCCTTTGATACAGCAATATGGAAACACACTTTTTGCAGAATCTGCACGTGGATAATTGGATAACTGTGAAGATTTCTTTGGAAACGGGAATATCTTCATATGAAATCTAGACAGAATCATTCTCAGAAACTTCTTTGTGATGTGTGTCCTGAACTAACAGAGTTCAAACTTTCTTCTCATACAGCAGTGTGGAAACGCTCTTTTTGCAGAATCTGCAAGTGGATATTTGGATAACTGTGAAGATTTTGCTGGAAACGGGAATATCTTCATATAAAATCTGGACAGAAGCATTCTCAGAAACTTCTTTGTGATGTGTGTCCTCAACAAACAGAGTTCAACGTTTCTTTTGATACAGCAGTTTGGAAACACTCTTTCTTTGGAATCTCTAAGTGGATATTTGGATAGCTCTAACGATTTCGTTGGAAACGGGAATATCTTCATCTAAAATCTAGACAGAAGCACTCTCAGAAACAATTTTGTGACATCAGCATTCAAGTCACAGTGCTGAACATTCCCTTTCATAGAGCGGGATTGAAACACTCTTTCTGTACTCTCCGCAAGTGGACCTCTCAAGCGCTTTGAGGCCTATGGTGAAAAAGGAAATATCTTCCCATAAAATCTAGACAGAAGGATTCTCAAAAGCACATTTGAGATGTGTGTCCTCAACTAACAGAGTTGAACCTTTCTTTTGATACAGCAGTTTGGAAACACTCTTTTTGTAGTATCTGCAAGTGGATATTTGGATAACTGTGAAGATTTCGTTTTAAACGGGAATATCTTCATATAAAATCTAGACAGAAGCATTCTCAGAAACTTCTTTGTGATGTCTGTCCTCAACTAACAGAGTTCAACCTTTCTTTTCATACAGTAATTCGGAAACAATTTATTTGCAGAATATGCAAGTGGATATTTGGATAACTGTGAAGATTTCGTTGGAAACGGGAATATCTTCAAATAAAATCTAGACAGAAGCATTCTCAGAAACTTCTTTGTGATGTCTGTCCTCAACTAACAGAGTTCAACCTTTCTTTTCATATAGCAATTTGGAAACCCTTTTTTTGTAGAATATGCAAGTGGATATTTGGATAACTGTGAAGATTTCGTTGGAAACGGGAAAATCTTCATATAAAATCCAGACGGAAGGATTCTCAGGAACTTTTTCTGATGTGTGTCCTCAACTAACAGGGTTCAACCTTTCTTTTGGTAGAACAGTATGGAACCCCTCTTTTTGTAGAATCTCGAAGTGGATATTTGGATAGCTCTAAAGATTACGTTGGAAAAGGGAATATCCTCATCTAAAATCTAGACAGAAGCAGTCTCAGAAATAACTTTGTGATATCTGCATTCAAGTCACAGAGCTGAACATTCCCTTTCATAGTGCAGGTTTGAAACACTGTTTCTGCACTATCTGCAAGTGGACATTTCAAGCGCATTCAGGCCTATGGTGAAAAAGGAAACATCTTCTGATAAAATATACACAGAATCATTCTCAGAAACAAATTTGGGATGTGTGTCCTCAACTAACAGAGTTGAACCTCACTTTTGACACAGCAGTTTGGAAACACTCTTTTTGTAGAATCTACAAGTGGATATTTGGATAACTGTGAAGATTTCGCTGGAAACGGGAATATCTTCATATAAAATCTAGACAGAAGCATTCTCAGAAACTTGTTTGTGATGTCTGTCCTCATCTAACAGACTTCAACCTTTCCTTTGATACAGCAATATGGAAACACACTTTTTGCAGAATCTGCACGTGGATAATTGGATAACTGTGAAGATTTCTTTGGAAACGGGAATATCTTCATATGAAATCTAGACAGAAGCATTCTCAGAAACTTCTTTGTGATGTGTGTCCTGAACTAACAGAGTTCAACCTTTCTTCTCATACAGCAGTTTGGAAACGCTCTTTTTGCAGAATCTGCAAGTGGATATTTGGATAACTGTGAAGATTTCGTTGGAAACGGGAATATCTTCATATAAAATCTAGACAGAAGCATTCCCAGAAACTTCTTTGTGATGCGTGTCCTCAACTAACAGAGTTCAACCTTTCTTTTCATACAGTAATTTGGAAAAACTTTATTTGCAGAATATGCAAGTGGATATTTGGATAACTGTGAACATTTCGTTGGAAACGGGAAAATCTTCATATAAAATCCAGACGGAAGGATTCTCAGAAACTTTTTCTGATGTGTGTCCTCAACTAACAGGGTTCAACCTTTCTTTTGGTAGAACAGTATGGAACCCCTCTTTTTGTAGAATCTCTAAGTGGATATTTGGATAGCTCTAAAGATTACGTTGGAAAAGGGAATATCTTCATCTAAAATCTAGACAGAAGCAGTCTCAGAAACAACTTTGTGATATCTGCATTCAAGTCACAGAGAGGAACAATCCCTTTCATAGTGCAGGTTTGAAACACTCTTTCTGCACTATCTGCAAGTGGACATTTCAAGCGCATTCAGGCCTATGGTGAAAAAGGAAACATCTTCTGATAAAATATACACAGAATCATTCTCAGAAACGAATTTGGGATGTGTGTCCTCAACTAACAGAGTTGAACCTCACTTTTGACACAGCAGTTTGGAAACACTCTTTTTGTAGAATCTGCAAGTGGATATTTGGATAACTGTGAAGATTTCGCTGGAAACCGGAATATCTTCATATAAAATCTAGACAGAAGCATTCTCAGAAACTTGTTTGTGATGTCTGTCCTCATCTAACAGACTTCAACCTTTCCTTTGATACAGCAATATGGAAACACACTTTTTGCAGAATCTGCACGTGGATATTTGGATAACTGTGAAGATTTCGTTGGAAACGGGAATATCTTCATATAAAATCTAGACAGAAGCATTCTCAGAAACTTCTTTGTGATGCGTGTCCTCAACTAACAGAGTTCAACCTTTCTTTTGATAGAGCAGTTTGGAAACACTCTTTCTGTGGAATCTCTAAGTTGATATTTGGATAGCTCTAACGATTTTGTTGGAAACGGGAATATCTTCATCCAAAATCTAGACAGAAGCACTCTCAGAAACAACTTTGTGACATCTGCATTCAAGTAACAGAGCTGAACATTCCCTTTCATAGAGCAGGATTGAAACACTCTTTCTGTACTATCTGCAAGTGGACATGTCAAGCGGTTTCAGGCCTATGGTGAAAAAGGAAATATCTTCCAATAAAATCTGAACAGCAGCATTCTCAGAAACAAATTTGAGATATGTGTCCCCAACTAACAGAGTTGAACCTTTCTTTTTATACAGCAGTTTGGAAACACTCTTTTTGTGGAATCTTCAAGGGGATATTTGGATAACTGTGAAGATTTCGCTGGAAACGGGAATATCTTCACATAAAATCAAGACAGAAGCATTCTCAGAAACTTGTTTGTGATGTCTGTCCACATCTAACAGAGTTCAACCTTTCCTTTGATACAGCAATTTGGAAATACCCTTTTTGTAGAATCTGCAAGTGGATATTTGGATAACTGTGAAGATTTCGTTGGAAACGGGAATATCTTCATAGAAAATCTAGACAGAAGCATTCTCAGAAACTTCTTTGTGATGTGTATCCTCAACTAACAGAGTTCAACCTTTCTTTTCATACAGCAATTTGGAAAAACTTTTCTTGTAGAATATGCAAGTGGATATTTGGATTACTGTGAAGATTTCGTTGGAAACGGGAAAATCTTCATATAAAATCCAGACGGAAGGATTCTCAGAAACTTTTTCTGATGTGTGTCCTCAACTTACAAGGTTCAACCTTTCTTTTGATAGAAGAGTTTGGAAACCCACTTTTTGTAGAATCTCTAAGTGGATATTAGGATAGCTCTAAAGATTACGTAGGAAACGGGAATATCTTCATCTAAAATCTAGACAGAAGCACTCTCAGAAACAACTTTGTGATATCTGCATTCAAGTCACAGAGCTGAACATTCCCTTTCATAGTGCAGGTTTGAAACACTCTTTCTGCTCTATCTGCAGGTGGACATTTCAAGCGCTTTCAGGAATGTGGTGAAGAAGGAAATATCTTCCGATAAAATCTACACAGATTCATTCTCAGAAACAAATTTGGGATGTGTATCCTCAACTAACAGAGTTGATCCACACTTTTGATACAGCAGTTTGGAAACACAGTTTTTGTAGAATCTGCAAGTGGATATTTGGATAACTGTGAAGATTTCGCAGGAAACGGGAATATCTTCATATAAAATCTAGACCGAAGCATTCCCAGAAACTTGTTTGTGATGTCTGTCCTCATCTAACAGAGTTCAACCTTTCTTTTGATACAGCAATTTGGAAACACACTTTTTGCAGAATCTGCAAGTGGATATTTGGATAACTGTGAAGATTTCGTTGGAAACGGGAAAATCTTCATATAAAATCCAGACGGAAGGATTCTCAGAAACTTTTTCTGATGTGTGTCCTCAAGTAACAGGGTTCAACCTTTCTTTTGGTAGAACAGTATGGAACCCCTCTATTTGTAGAATCTCTAAGTGGATATTTGGATAGCTCCAAAGATTACGTTGGAAAAGGGAATATCTTCATCTAAAATCTAGACAGAAGCAGTCTCAGAAACAACTTTGTGATATATGCATTCAAGTCACAGAGCAGAACATTCCCTTTCATAGTGCAGGTTTCAAACACTCTTTCTGCACTATCTGCAAGTGGACATTTCAAGCGCATTCAGGCCTATGGTGAAAAAGGAAACATCTTCTGATAAAATATACACAGAATCATTCTCAGAAACAAATTTGGGATGTGTGTCCTCAACTAACAGAGTTGAACCTCACTTTTGACACAGCAGTTTGGAAACACTCTTTTTGTAGAATCTATCAGGGGATATTTGGAGAACTGCGAAGATTTCGCTGGAAACGTGAATATCTTCATACAAAATGTAGACAGAAGCATTCTCAGAAACTTGTTTGTGATGTCTGTCCTCAACTAACAGAGTTCAACCTTTCTTTTGATACAGCAATTTGCAAACACACTTTTTGTGGAATCTTCAAGTGGATATTTGGATAACTGTGAAGATTTTGCTGGAAACGGGAATACCTTCATATAAAATCTGGACAGAAGCATTCTCAGAAACTTCTTTGTGATGTGTGTCCTCAACAAACAGAGTTCAACGTTTCTTTTGATACAGCAGCTTGGAAACACTCTTTCTTTGGAATCTCTAAGTGGATATTTGGATAGCTCTAACGATTTCGTTGGAAACGGGAATATCTTCATCTAAAATCTAGACAGAAGCACTCTCAGAAACAACTTTGTGACATCAGCATTCAAGTCACAGTGCTGAACATTCCCTTTCATAGAGCGGGATTGAAACACTCTTTCTGTACTCTCCGCAAGTGGACCTCTCAAGCGCTTTGAGGCCTATGGTGAAAAAGGAAATATCTTCCCATAAAATCTAGACAGAAGGATTCTCAGAAGCAAATTTGAGATGTGTGTCCTCAACTAACAGAGTTGAACCTTTCTTTTGATACAGCAGTTTGGAAACACTCTTTTTGTAGAATCTGCAAGTGGATATTTGGATAACTGTGAAGATTTCGTTTTAAACGGGAATATCTTCATATAAAATCTAGACAGAAGCATTCTCAGAAACTTGTTTGTGATGTCTGTCCTCATCTAACAGACTTCAACCTTTCCTTTGATACAGCAATATGGAAACACACTTTTTGCAGAATCTGCACGTGGATAATTGGATAACTGTGAAGATTTCTTTGGAAACGGGAATATCTTCATATGAAACCTAGACAGAATCATTCTCAGAAACTTCTTTGTGATGTGTGTCCTGAACTAACAGAGTTCAAACTTTCTTCTCATACAGCAGTGTGGAAACGCTCTTTTTGCAGAATCTGCAAGTGGATATTTGGATAACTGTGAAGATTTTGCTGGAAACGGGAATATCTTCATATAAAATCTGGACAGAAGCATTCTCAGAAACTTCTTTGTGATGTGTGTCCTCAACAAACAGAGTTCAACGTTTCTTTTGATACAGCAGTTTGGAAACACTCTTTCTTTGGAATCTCTAAGTGGATATTTGGATAGCTCTAACGATTTCGTTGGAAACGGGAATATCTTCATCTAAAATCTAGACAGAAGCACTCTCAGAAACAATTTTGTGACATCAGCATTCAAGTCACAGTGCTGAACATTCCCTTTCATAGAGCGGGATTGAAACACTCTTTCTGTACTCTCCGCAAGTGGACCTCTCAAGCGCTTTGAGGCCTATGGTGAAAAAGGAAATATCTTCCCATAAAATCTAGACAGAAGGATTCTCAAAAGCACATTTGAGATGTGTGTCCTCAACTAACAGAGTTGAACCTTTCTTTTGATACAGCAGTTTGGAAACACTCTTTTTGTAGTATCTGCAAGTGGATATTTGGATAACTGTGAAGATTTCGTTTTAAACGGGAATATCTTCATATAAAATCTAGACAGAAGCATTCTCAGAAACTTCTTTGTGATGTCTGTCCTCAACTAACAGAGTTCAACCTTTCTTTTCATACAGTAATTCGGAAACAATTTATTTGCAGAATATGCAAGTGGATATTTGGATAACTGTGAAGATTTCGTTGGAAACGGGAATATCTTCAAATAAAATCTAGACAGAAGCATTCTCAGAAACTTCTTTGTGATGTCTGTCCTCAACTAACAGAGTTCAACCTTTCTTTTCATATAGCAATTTGGAAACCCTTTTTTTGTAGAATATGCAAGTGGATATTTGGATAACTGTGAAGATTTCGTTGGAAACGGGAAAATCTTCATATAAAATCCAGACGGAAGGATTCTCAGGAACTTTTTCTGATGTGTGTCCTCAACTAACAGGGTTCAACCTTTCTTTTGGTAGAACAGTATGGAACCCCTCTTTTTGTAGAATCTCGAAGTGGATATTTGGATAGCTCTAAAGATTACGTTGGAAAAGGGAATATCCTCATCTAAAATCTAGACAGAAGCAGTCTCAGAAATAACTTTGTGATATCTGCATTCAAGTCACAGAGCTGAACATTCCCTTTCATAGTGCAGGTTTGAAACACTCTTTCTGCACTATCTGCAAGTGGACATTTCAAGCGCATTCAGGCCTATGGTGAAAAAGGAAACATCTTCTGATAAAATATACACAGAATCATTCTCAGAAACAAATTTGGGATGTGTGTCCTCAACTAACAGAGTTGAACCTCACTTTTGACACAGCAGTTTGGAAACACTCTTTTTGTAGAATCTACAAGTGGATATTTGGATAACTGTGAAGATTTCGCTGGAAACGGGAATATCTTCATATAAAATCTAGACAGAAGCATTCTCAGAAACTTGTTTGTGATGTCTGTCCTCATCTAACAGACTTCAACCTTTCCTTTGATACAGCAATATGGAAACACACTTTTTGCAGAATCTGCACGTGGATAATTGGATAACTGTGAAGATTTCTTTGGAAACGGGAATATCTTCATATGAAATCTAGACAGAAGCATTCTCAGAAACTTCTTTGTGATGTGTGTCCTGAACTAACAGAGTTCAACCTTTCTTCTCATACAGCAGTTTGGAAACGCTCTTTTTGCAGAATCTGCAAGTGGATATTTGGATAACTGTGAAGATTTCGTTGGAAACGGGAATATCTTCATATAAAATCTAGACAGAAGCATTCCCAGAAACTTCTTTGTGATGCGTGTCCTCAACTAACAGAGTTCAACCTTTCTTTTCATACAGTAATTTGGAAAAACTTTATTTGCAGAATATGCAAGTGGATATTTGGATAACTGTGAACATTTCGTTGGAAACGGGAAAATCTTCATATAAAATCCAGACGGAAGGATTCTCAGAAACTTTTTCTGATGTGTGTCCTCAACTAACAGGGTTCAACCTTTCTTTTGGTAGAACAGTATGGAACCCCTCTTTTTGTAGAATCTCTAAGTGGATATTTGGATAGCTCTAAAGATTACGTTGGAAAAGGGAATATCTTCATCTAAAATCTAGACAGAAGCAGTCTCAGAAACAACTTTGTGATATCTGCATTCAAGTCACAGAGAGGAACAATCCCTTTCATAGTGCAGGTTTGAAACACTCTTTCTGCACTATCTGCAAGTGGACATTTCAAGCGCATTCAGGCCTATGGTGAAAAAGGAAACATCTTCTGATAAAATATACACAGAATCATTCTCAGAAACAAATTTGGGATGTGTTTCCTCAACTAACAGTGTTGAACCTCACTTTTGACACAGCAGTTTGGAAACACTCTTTTTGTAGAATCTGCAAGTGGATATTTGGATAACTGTGAAGATTTCGCTGGAAACGGGAATATCTTCATATAAAATCTAGACAGAATCATTCTCAGAAACTTGTTTGTGATGTCTGTCCTCATCTAACAGACTTTAACCTTTCCTTTGATACAGCAATATGGAAACACACTTTTTGCAGAATCTGCACGTGGATATTTGGATAACTGTGAAGATTTCGTTGGAAACGGGAATATCTTCATATAAAATCTAGACAGAAGCATTCTCAGAAACTTCTTTGTGATGCGTGTCCTCAACTAACAGAGTTCAACCTTTCTTTTGATAGAGCAGTTTGGAAACACTCTTTCTGTGGAATCTCAAAGTGGATATTTGGATAGCTCTAACGATTTTGTTGGAAATGGGAATATCTTCATCCAAAATCTAGACAGAAGCACTCTCAGAAACAACTTTGTGACATCTGCATTCAAGTAACAGAGCTGAACATTCCCTTTCATAGAGCAGGATTGAAACACTCTTTCTGTACTATCTGCAAGTGGACATGTCAAGCGGTTTCAGGCCTATGGTGAAAAAGGAAATATCTTCCAATAAAATCTGAACAGAAGCATTCTCAGAAACAAATTTGAGATATGTGTCCCCAACTAACAGAGTTGAAACTTTCTTTTTATACAGCAGTTTGGAAACACTCTTTTTGTGGAATCTGCAAGGGGATATTTGGATAACTGTGAAGATTTCGCTGGAAACGGGAATATCTTCACTTAAAATCAAGACAGAAGCATTCTCAGAAACTTGTTTGTGATGTCTGTCCACATCTAACAGAGTTCAACCTTTCCTTTGATACAGCAATTTGGAAATACCCTTTTTGTAGAATCTGCAAGTGGATATTTGGATAACTGTGAAGATTTCGTTGGAAACGGGAATATCTTCATAGAAAATCTAGACAGAAGCATTCTCAGAAACTTCTTTGTGATGTGTGTCCTCAACTAACAGAGTTCAACCTTTCTTTTCATACAGCAATTTGGAAAAACTTTTCTTGCAGAATATGCAAGTGGATATTTGGATTACTGTGAAGATTTCGTTGGAAACGGGAAAATCTTCATATAAAATCCAGACGGAAGGATTCTCAGAAACTTTTTCTGATGTGTGTCCTCAACTTACAAGGTTCAACCTTTCTTTTGATAGAAGAGTTTGGAAACCCTCTTTTTGTAGAATCTCTAAGTGGATATTTGGATAGCTCTAACGATTACGTAGGAAACGGGAATATCTTCATCTAAAATCTAGACAGAAGCAGTCTCGGAAACAACTTTGTGATATCTGCATTCAAGTCACAGAGCTGAACATTCCCTTTCATAGTGCAGGTTTGAAACACTCTTTCTGCTCTATCTGCAGGTGGAAATTTCAAGCGCTTTCAGGCCTATGGCGAAGAAGGAAATATCTTCCGATAAAATCTGCACAGATTCATTCTCAGAAACAAATTTGGGATGTGTGTCCTCAACGAACAGAGTTGATCCACACTTTTGATACAGCAGTTTGGAAACACAGTTTTTGTAGAATCTGCAAGTGGATATTTGGATAACTGTGAAGATTTCACTGGAAACGGGAATATCTTCATATAAAATCTAGACAGAAGCATTCCCAGAAACTTGTTTGTGATGTCTGTCCTCATCTAACAGAGTTCAACCTTTCTTTAGATACAGCAATTTGGAAACACACTTTTTGCAGAATCTGCAAGTGGATATTTGGATAACTGTGAAGATTTCGTTGGAAACGGGAATATCTTAATATAAATTCCAGACGGAAGGATTCTCAGAAACTTTTTCTGATGTGTGTCCTCAACTTACAGGGTTCAACCTTTCTTTTGATAGAACAGTTTGGAAACCCTCTTTTTGTAGAATCTCTAAGTGGATATTTGGATAGCTCTAATGATTACGTAGGAAACGGGAATATCTTCATCTAAAATCTAGACAGAAGCACTCTCAGAAACAACTTTGTGATATCTGCATTCAAGTCACAGAGCTGAACATTCCCCTTCATAGAGCGGGATTGAAACACTCTTTCTGTACTCTCTGCAAGTGGACCTCTCAAGCGCTTTGAGGCCTATGGTGAAAAAGAAATATCTTCCCATAAAATCTAGACAGAAGGATTCTCAGAAGCAAATTTGAGATGTGTGTCCTCAACTAACAGAGTTGAACCTTTCTTTTGATACAGCAGTTTGCAAACACACTTTTTGTGGAATCTGCAAGTGGATATTTGGATAACTGTGAACATTTCTTTGGAAACGGGAATAACTTCATATGAAATCTAGACAGAAGCATTCTCAGAAACTTCTTTGTGATGTGTGTCCTGAACTAACAGAGTTCAACCTTTCTTCTCATACAGCAGTTTGGAAACGCTCTTTTTGCAGAATCTGCAAGTGGATATTTGGATAACTGTGAAGATTTCGTTGGAAACGGGAATATCTTCATATAAAATCTAGACAGAAGCATTCTCAGAAACTTCTTTGTGATGCGTGTCCTCAACTAACAGAGTTCAACCTTTCTTTTGATAGAGCCGTTTGGAAACACTCTTTCTGTGGAATCTCTAAGTGGATATTTGGATAGCTCTAACGATTTTGTTGGAAACGGGAATATCTTCATCCAAAATCTAGACAGAAGCACTCTCAGAAACAACTTTGTGACATCTGCATTCAAGTAACAGAGCTGAACATTCCCTTTCATAGAGCAGGATTGAAACACTCTTTCTGTACTATCTGCAAGTGGACATGTCAAGCGGTTTCAGGCCTATGGTGAAAAAGGAAATATCTTCCAATAAAATCTGAACAGAAGCATTCTCAGAAACAAATTTGAGATATGTGTCCCCAACTAAAAGAGTTGAACCTTTCTTTTTATACAGCAGTTTGGAAACACTCTTTTTGTGGAATCTGCAAGGGGATATTTGGATAACTGTGAAGATTTCGCTGGAAACGGGAATATCTTCACATAAAATCAAGACAGAAGCATTCTCAGAAACTTGTTTGTGATGTCTGTCCACATCTAACAGAGTTCAACCTTTCCTTTGATACAGCAATTTGGAAATACCCTTTTTGTAGAATCTGCAAGTGGATATTTGGATAACTGTGAAGATTTCGTTGGAAACGGGAATATCTTCATAGAAAATCTAGACAGAAGCATTCTCAGAAACTTCTTTGTGATGTGTGTCCTCAACTAACAGAGTTCAACCTTTCTTTTCATACAGCAATTTGGAAAAACTTTTCTTGTAGAATATGCAAGTGGATATTTGGAAAACTGTGAAGATTTCGTTGGAAACGGGAAAATCTTCATATAAAATCCAGATGGAAGGATTCTCAGAAACTTTTTCTGATGTGTTTCCTCAACTTACAAGGTTCAACCTTTCTTTTGATAGAAGAGTTTGGAAACCCTCTTTTTGTAGAATCTCTAAGTGGATATTTGGATAGCTCTAACGATTACGTAGGAAACGGGAATATCTTCATCTAAAATCTAGACAGAAGCACTCTCAGAAACAACTTTGTGATATCTGCATTCAAGTCACAGAGCTGAACATTCCCTTTCATAGAGCGGGATTGAAACACTCTTTCTGTACTCTCTGCATGTGGACCTCTCAAGCGCTTTGAGGCTTATGGTGAAAAAGGAAATATCTTCCCATAAAATCTAGACAGAAGGATTCTCAGAAGCAAATTTGAGATGTGTGTCCTCTACTAACAGAGTTCAACCTTTCTTTTGATACAGCAGTTTGGAAACACTCTTTTTGTGGAATCTGCAATTGGATATTTGGATAACTGTGAAGATTTCGCTGGAAACGGGAATATCTTCAAATAAAATCTAGACAGAAGCATTCTCAGAAACTTCTTTGTGATGTCTGTCCTCAACTAACAGAGTTCAACCTTTCTTTTCATACAGTAATTTGGAAACACTTTATTTGTAGAATATGCAAGTGGATATTTGGATAACTGTGAAGATTTCGTTGGAAACGGGAATATCTTCATAGAAAATCTAGACAGAAGCATTCTCAGAAACTTCTTTCTGATGTGTGTCCTCAAGTAACAGAGTTCAACCTTTCTTTTCATACAGCAATTTGGAAACCCTTTTTTTGTAGAATATGCAAGTGGATATTTGGATAACTGTGAAGATTTCGTTGGAAACGGGAAAATCTTCATATAAAATCCAGACGGAAGGATTCTCAGGAACTTTTTCTGATGTGTGTCCTCAACTAACAGGGTTCAACCTTTCTTTTGGTAGAACAGTATGGAACCCCTCTTTTTGTATAATCTCTAAGTGGATATTTGGATAGCTCTAAAGATTACGTTGGAAAAGGGAATATCTTCATCTAAAATCTAGACAGAAGCAGTCTCAGAAACAACTTTGTGATATCTGCATTCAAGTCACAGAGCTGAACATTCCCTTTCATAGTGCAGGTTTGAAACACTCTTTCTGCACTATCTGCAAGTGGACATTTCAAGCGCATTCAGGCCTATGGTGAAAAAGGAAACATCTTCTGATAAAATATACACAGAATCATTCTCAGAAACAAATTTGGGATGTGTGTCCTCAACTAACAGGGTTGAACCTCACTTTTGACACAGCAGTTTGGAAACACTCTTTTTGTAGAATCTACCAGGGGATATTTGGAGAACTGCAAAGATTTCGCTGGAAACGGGAATATCTTCATACAAAATGTAGACAGAAGCATTCTCAGAAACTTGTTTGTGATGTCTGTCCTCATCTAACAGAGTTCAACCTTTCTTTTGATACAGCAATTTGCAAACACACTTTTTGTGGAATCTTCAAGTGGATATTTGGATAACTGTGAAGATTTTGCTGGAAACGGGAATATCTTCATGTAAAATCTGGACAGAAGCATTCTCAGAAACTTCTTTGTGATGTGTGTCCTCAACAAACAGAGTTCAACGTTTCTTTTGATAGAGCAGTTTGGAAACACTCTTTCTTTGGAATCTCTAAGTGGATATTTGGATAGCTCTAACGATTTCGTTGGAAACGGGAATAACTTCATCTAAAATCTAGACAGAAGCACTCTCAGAAACAACTTTGTGATATCTGCATTCAAGTCACAGAGCTGAACATTCCCTTTCATAGTGCAGGTTTGAAACACTCTTTCTGCACTATCTACAAGTGGACATTTCAAGCGCATTCAGGCCTATGGTGAAAAAGGAAACATCTTCTGATAAAATATACACAGAATCATTCTCAGAAACAAATTTGGGATGTGTGTCCTCAACTAACAGAGTTGAACCTCACTTTTGACACAGCAGTTTGGAAACACTCTTTTTGTAGAATCTGCAAGTGGATATTTGGATAGCTGTGAAGATTTCGATGGAAACGGGAATATCTTCATATAAAATCTAGACAGAAGCATTCTCAGAAACTTGTTTGTGATGTCTGTCCTCATCTAACAGACTTCAACCTTTCCTTTGATACAGCAATATGGAAACACACTTTTTGCAGAATCTGCAAGTGGATATTTGGATAACTGTGAAGATTTCGTTGGAAACGGGAATATCTTCATATAAAATCTAGACAGAAGCATTCTCAGAAACTTCTTTGTGATGCGTGTCCTCAACTAACAGAGTTCAACCTTTCTTTTGATAGAGCAGTTTGGAAACACTCTTTCTGTGGAATCTCTAAGTTGATATTTGGATAGCTCTAACGATTTTGTTGGAAACGGGAATATCTTCATCCAAAATCTAGACAGAAGCACTCTCAGAAACAACTTTGTGACATCTGCATTCAAGTAACAGAGCTGAACATTCCCTTTCATAGAGCAGGATTGAAACACTCTTTCTGTACTATCTGCAAGTGGACATGTCAAGCGGTTTCAGGCCTATGGTGAAAAAGGAAATATCTTCCAATAAAATCTGAACAGCAGCATTCTCAGAAACAAATTTGAGATATGTGTCCCCAACTAACAGAGTTGAACCTTTCTTTTTATACAGCAGTTTGGAAACACTCTTTTTGTGGAATCTTCAAGGGGATATTTGGATAACTGTGAAGATTTCGCTGGAAACGGGAATATCTTCACATAAAATCAAGACAGAAGCATTCTCAGAAACTTGTTTGTGATGTCTGTCCACATCTAACAGAGTTCAACCTTTCCTTTGATACAGCAATTTGGAAATACCCTTTTTGTAGAATCTGCAAGTGGATATTTGGATAACTGTGAAGATTTCGTTGGAAACGGGAATATCTTCATAGAAAATCTAGACTGAAGCATTCTCAGAAACTTCTTTGTGATGTGTGTCCTCAACTAACAGAGTTCAACCTTTATTTTCATACAGCAATTTGGAAAAACTTTTCTTGTAGAATATGCAAGTGGATATTTGGATTACTGTGAAGATTTCGTTGGAACCGGGAAAATCTTCATATAAAATCCAGACGGAAGGATTCTCAGAAACTTTTTCTGATCTGTGTCCTCAACTTACAAGGTTCAACCTTTCTTTTGATAGAAGAGTTTGGAAACCCTCTTTTTGTAGAATCTCTAAGTGGATATTAGGATAGCTCTAAAGATTACGTAGGAAACGGGAATATCTTCATCTAAAATCTAGACAGAAGCACTCTCAGAAACAACTTTGTGATATCTGCATTCAAGTCACAGAGCTGAACATTCCCTTTCATAGTGCAGGTTTGAAACACTCTTTCTGCTCTATCTGCAGGTGGACATTTCAATCGCTTTCAGGAATGTGGTGAAGAAGGAAATATCTTCCGATAAAATCTACACAGATTCATTCTCAGAAACAAATTTGGGATGTGTATCCTCAACTAACAGAGTTGATCCACACTTTTGATACAGCAGTTTGGAAACACAGTTTTTGTAGAATCTGCAAGTGGATATTTGGATAACTGTGAAGATTTCGCTGGAAACGGGAATATCTTCATATAAAATCTAGACCGAAGCATTCCCAGAAACTTGTTTGTGATGTCTGTCCTCATCTAACAGAGTTCAACCTTTCTTTTGATACAGCAATTTGGAAACACACTTTTTGCAGAATCTGCAAGTGGATATTTGGACAACTGTGAAGATTTCGTTGGAAACGGGAATATCTTCATAGAAAATCTAGACAGAATCATTCTCAGAAACTTCTTTGTGATGTGTGTCCTCAACTAACAGAGTTCAACCTTTCTTTTCATACAGCAATTTGGAAACACTTTTTTTGTAGAATATGCAAGTGGATATTTGGATAACTGTGAAGATTTCGTTGGAAACGGGAAAATCTTCATATAAAATCCAGACGGAAGGATTCTCAGAAACTTTTTCTGATGTGTGTCCTCAACTAACAGGGTTCAACCTTTCTTTTGGTAGAACAGTATGGAACCCCTCTTTTTGTAGAATCTCTAAGTGGATATTTGGATAGCTCTAAAGATTACGTTGGAAAAGGGAATATCTTCATCTAAAATCTAGACAGAAGCAGTCTCAGAAACAACTTTGTGATATATGCATTCAAGTCACAGAGCAGAACATTCCCTTTCATACTGCAGGTTTCAAACACTCTTTCTGCACTATCTGCAAGTGGACATTTCAAGCTCATTCAGGCCTATGGTGAAAAAGGAAACATCTTCTGATAAAATATACACAGAATCATTCTCAGAAACAAATTTGGGATGTGTGTCCTCAACTAACAGAGTTGAACCTCACTTTTGACACAGCAGTTTGGAAACACTCTTTTTGTAGAATCTACCAGGGGATATTTGGAGAACTGCGAAGATTTCGCTGGAAACGGGAATATCTTCATACAAAATGTAGACAGAAGCATTCTCAGAAACTTGTTTGTGATGTCAGTCCTCAACTAACAGAGTTCAACCTTTCTTTTGATACAGCAATTTGCAAACACACTTTTTGTGGAATCTTCAAGTGGATATTTGGATAACTGTGAAGATTTTGCTGGAAACGGGAATACCTTCATATAAAATCTGGACAGAAGCATTCTCAGAAACTTCTTTGTGATGTGTGTCCTCAACAAACAGAGTTCAACGTTTCTTTTGATACATCAGTTTGGAAACACTCTTTCTTTGGAATCTCTAAGTGGATATTTGGATAGCTCTAACGATTTCGTTGGAAACGGGAATATCTTCATCTAAAATCTAGACAGAAGCACTCTCAGAAACAACTTTGTGACATCAGCATTCAAGTCACAGTGCTGAACATTCCCTTTCATAGAGCGGGATTGAAACACTCTTTCTGTACTCTCCGCAAGTGGACCTCTCAAGCGCTTTGAGTCCTATGGTGAAAAAGGAAATATCTTCCCATAAAATCTAGACAGAAGGATTCTCAGAAGCAAATTTGAGATGTGTGTCCTCAACTAACAGAGTTGAACCTTTCTTTTGATACAGCAGTTTGGAAACACTCTTTTTGTAGAATCTGCAAGTGGATATTTGGATAACTGTGAAGATTTCGTTTCAAACGGGAATATCTTCATATAAAATCTAGACAGAAGCATTCTTAGAAACTTGTTTGTGATGTCTGTCCTCATCTAACAGACTTCAACCTTTCCTTTGATACAGCAATATGGAAACACACTTTTTGCAGAATCTGCACGTGGATAATTTGGATAACTGTGAAGATTTCTTTGGAAACGGGAATATCTTCATATGAAATCTAGACAGAAGCATTCTCAGAAACTTCTTTGTGATGTGTGTCCTGAACTAACAGAGTTCAAACTTTCTTCTCATACAGTAGTTTGGAAACGCTCTTTTTGCAGAATCTGCAAGTGGATATTTGGATAACTGTGAAGATTTTGCTGGAAACGGGAATATCTTCATATAAAATCTGGACAGAAGCATTCTCAGAAACTTCTTTGTGATGTGTGTCCTCAACAAACAGAGTTCAACGTTTCTTTTGATAGAGCAGTTTGGAAACACTCTTTCTTTGGAATCTCTAAGTGGATATTTGGATAGCTCTAACGATTTCGTTGGAAACGGGAATATCTTCATCTAAAATCTAGACAGAAGAACTCTCAGAAACAACTTTGTGACATCAGCATTCAAGTCACAGTGCTGAACATTCCCTTTCATAGAGCGGGATTGAAACACTCTTTCGGTACTCTCCGCAAGGGGACCTCTCAAGCGCTTTGAGGCCTACGGTGAAAAAGGAAATATCTTCCCATAAAATCTAGACAGAAGGATTCTCAGAAGCACATTTGAGATGTGTGTCCTCAACTAACAGAGTTGAACCTTTCTTTTGATACAGCAGTTTGGAAACACTCTTTTTGTAGAATCTGCAAGTGGATATTTGGATAACTGTGAAGATTTCGTTTTAAACGGGAATATCTTCATATAAAATCTAGACAGAAGCATTCTCAGAAACTTCTTTGTGATGTCTGTCCTCAATTAACAGAGTTCAACCTTTCTTTTCATACAGTAATTTGGAAACAATTTATTTGCAGAATATGCAAGTGGATATTTGGATAACTGTGAAGATTTCGTTGGAAACGGGAATATCTTCAAATAAAATCTAGACAGAAGCATTCTCAGAAACTTCTTTGTGATGTCTGTCCTCAACTAACAGAGTTCAACCTTTCTTTTCATACAGCAATTTGGAAACCCTTTTTTTGTAGAATATGCAAGTGGATATTTGGATAACTGTGAAGATTTCGTTGGAAACGGGAAAATCTTCATATAAAATCCAGACGGAAGGATTCTCAGGAACTTTTTCTGATGTGTGTCCTCAACTAACAGGGTTCAACCTTTCTTTTGGTAGAACAGTATGGAACCCCTCTTTTTGTAGAATCTCGAAGTGGATATTTGGATAGCTCTAAAGATTACGTTGGAAAAGGGAATATCTTCATCTAAAATCTAGACAGAAGCAGTCTCAGAAACAACTTTGTGATATCTGAATTCAAGTCACAGAGCTGAACATTCCCTTTCATAGTGCAGGTTTGAAACACTCTTTCTGCACTATCTGCAAGTGGACATTTCAAGCGCATTCAGGCCTATGGTGAAAAAGGAAACATCTTCTGATAAAATATACACAGAATTATTCTCAGAAACAAATTTGGGATGTGTGTCCTCAACTAACAGAGTTGAACCTCACTTTTGACACAGCAGTTTGGAAACACTCTTTTTGTAGAATCTACAAGTGGATATTTGGATAACTGTGAAGATTTCGCTGGAAACGGGAATATCTTCATATAAAATCTAGACAGAAGCATTCTCAGAAACTTGTTTGTGATGTCTGTCCTCATCTAACAGACTTCAACCTTTCCTTTGATACAGCAATATGGAAACACACTTTTTGCAGAATCTGCACGTGGATAATTGGATAACTGTGAAGATTTCTTTGGAAACGGGAATATCTTCATATGAAATCTAGACAGAAGCATTCTCAGAAACTTCTTTGTGATGTGTGTCCTGAACTAACAGAGTTCAACCTTTCTTCTCATACAGGAGTTTGGAAACGCTCTTTTTGCAGAATCTGCACGTGGATAATTGGATAACTGTGAAGATTTCATTGGAAACGGGAATATCTTCATATAAAATCTAGACAGAAGCATTCTCAGAAACTTCTTTGTGATGCGTGTCCTCAACTAACAGAGTTCAACCTTTCTTTTGATAGAGCAGTTTGGAAACACTCTTTCTGTGGAATCTCTAAGTGGATATTTGGATAGCTCTAACGATTTTGTTGGAAACGGGAATATCTTCATCCAAAATCTAGACAGAAGCACTCTCAGAAACAACTTTGTGACATCTGCATTCAAGTAACAGAGCTGAACATTCCCTTTCAAAGAGCAGGATTGAAACACTCTTTCTGTACTATCTGCAAGTGGACATGTCAAGCGGTTTCAGGCCTATGGTGAAAAAGGAAATATCTTCCAATAAAATCTGAACAGAAGCATTCTCAGAAACAAATTTGAGATATGTGTCCCCAACTAACAGAATTGAACCTTTCCTTTTATACAGCAGTTTGGAAACACTCTTTTTGTGGAATCTGCAAGGGGATATTTGCATAACTGTGAAGATTTCGCTGGAAACGGGAATATCTTCACATAAAATCAAGACAGAAGCATTCTCAGAAACTTGTTTGTGATGTCTGTCCACATCTAACAGAGTTCAACCTTTCCATTGATACAGCAATCTGGAAATACCCTTTTTGTAGAATCTGCAAGTGGATATTTGGATAACTGTGAAGATTTCGTTGGAAACGGGAATATCTTCATAGAAAATCTAGACAGAAGCATTCTCAGAAACTTCTTTGTGATGTGTGTCCTCAACTAACAGAGTTCAACCTTTCTTTTCATACAGCAATTTGGAAAAACTTTTCTTGCAGAATACGCAAGTCGATATTTGGATTACTGTGAAGATTTCGTTGGAAACGGGAAAATCTTCATATAAAATCCAGACGGAAGGATTCTCAGAAACTTTTTCTGATGTGTGTCCTCAACTTACAAGGTTCAACCTTTTTTTGATAGAAGAGTTTGGAAACCCTCTTTTTGTAGAATCTCTAAGTGGATATTTGGATAGCTCTAACGATTACGTAGGAAACGGGAATATCTTCATCTAAAATCTATACAGAAGCACTGTCAGAAACAACTTTGTGATATCTGCATTCAAGTCACAGAGCTGAACATTCCCTTTCATAGTGTAGGTTTGAAACACTCTTTCTGCTCTATCTGCAGGTGGACATTTGAAGCGCTTTCAGGCCTATGGTGAAAAAGGAAACATCTTCTGATAAAATATACACAGAATCATTCTCAGAAACAAATTTGGGATGTGTGTCCTCAACTAACAGAGTTGAACCTCACTTTTGACACAGCAGTTTGGAAACACTCTTTTTGTTCAATCTACCAGGGGATATTTGGAGAACTGCAAAGATTTCGCTGGAAAGGGGAATATCTTCATACAAAATGTAGACAGAAGCATTCTCAGAAACTTGTTTGTGATGTCTGTCCTCAACTAACAGAGTTCAACCTTTCTTTTGATACAGCAATTTGCAAACACACTTTTTGTGGAATCTTCAAGTGGATATTTGGATAACTGTGAAGATTTTGCTGGAAACGGGAATATCTTCATATAAAATCTGGACAGAAGCATTCTCAGAAACTTCTTTGTGATGTGTGTCCTCAACAAACAGAGTTCAACGTTTCTTTTGATAGAGCAGTTTGGAAACACTCTTTCTTTGGAATCTCTAAGTGGATATTTGGATAGCTCTAACGATTTCGTTGGAAACGGGAACATCTTCATCTAAAATCGAGACAGAAGCACTCTCAGAAACAACTTTGTGACATCAGCATTCAAGTCACAGTGCTGAACATTCCCTTTCATAGAGCGGGATTGAAACACTCTTTCTGTACTCTCCGCAAGTGGACCTCTCAAGCGCTTTGAGGCCTATGGTGAAAAAGGAAATATCTTCCCATAAAATCTAGACAGAAGGATTCTCAGAAGCAAATTTGAGATGTGTGTCCTCAACTAACAGAGTTGAACCTTTCTTTTGATACAGCTGTTTGGAAACACTCGTTTTGTAGGATCTGCAAGTGGATATTTGGATAACTGTTAAGATTTCGTTTTAAACGGGAATATCTTCATATAAAATCTAGACAGAAGCATTCTCAGAAACTTCTTTGTGATGTCTGCCCTCAACTAACAGAGTTCAACCTTTCTTTTCATACAGTAATTTGGAAACACTTTATTTGCAGAATATGCAAGTGGATATTTGGATAACTGTGAAGATTTCGTTGGAAACGGGAATATCTTCATATAAAATCTAGACAGAAGCATTCTCAGAAACTTCTTTGTGATGTCTGTCCTCAACTAACAGAGTTCAACCTTTCTTTTCATACAGCAATTTGGAAACCCTTTTTTTGTAGAATATGGAAGTGGATATTTGGATAACTGTGAAGATTTCGTTGGAAACGGGAAAATCTTCATATAAAATCCAGACGGAAGGATTCTCAGGAACTTTTTCTGATGTGTGTCCTCAACTAACAGGGTTCAACCTTTCTTTTGGTAGAACAGTATGGAACCCCTCTTTTTGTAGAATCTCGAAGTGGATATTTGGATAGCTTTAAAGATTACGTTGGAAAAGGGAATATCTTCATCTAAAATCTAGACAGAAGCAGTCTCAGAAACAACTTTGTGATATCTGCATTCAAGTCACAGAGCTGAACATTCCCTTTCATAGTGCAGGTTTGAAACACTCTTTCTGCACTATCTGCAAGTGACCATTTCAAGCGCATTCAGGCCTATGGTGAAAAAGGAAACATCTTCTGATAAAATATACACAGAATCATTCTCAGAAACAAATTTGGGATGTGTGTCCTCAACTAACAGAGTTGAACCTCACTTTTCACACAGCAGTTTGGAAACACTCTTTTTGTAGAATCTGCAAGTGGATATTTGGATAAATGTGAAGATTTCGCTGGAAACGGGAATATCTTCATTTAAAATCTAGACAGAAGCTTTCTCAGAAACTTTTTTTGATGTCTGTACTCATCTAACAGACTTCCACCTTTCCTTTGATACAGCAATATGGAAACACACTTTTTGCAGAATCTGCACGTGGATAATTGGATAACTGTGAAGATTTCTTTGGAAACGGGAATATCTTCATATGAAATCTAGACAGAAGCATTCTCAGAAACTTCTTTGTGATGTGTGTCCTGAACTAACAGAGTTCAACCTTTCTTCTCATACAGCAGTTTGGAAACGCTCTTTTTGCAGAATCTGCAAGTGGATATTTGGATAACTGTGAAGATTTCGTTGGAAACGGGAATATCTTCATATAAAATCTAGACAGAAGCATTCTCAGAAACTTCTTTGAGATGCGTGTCCTCAACTAACCGAGTTCAACCTTTCTTTTGATAGAGCAGTTTGGAAACACTGTTTCTGTGGAATCTCTAAGTGGATATTTGGATAGCTCTAACGATTTTGTTGGAAACGGGAATATCTTCATCCAAAATCTAGACAGAAGCACTCTCAGAAACAACTTTGTGACATCTGCATTCAAGTAACAGAGCTGAACATTCCCTTTCATAGAGCAGGATTGAAACACTCTTTCTGTACTATCTGCAAGTGGACATGTCAAGCGGTTTCAGGCCTATGGTGAAAAAGGAAATATCTTCCAATAAAATCTGAACAGAAGCATTCTCAGAAACAAATTTGAGATATGTGTCCCCAACTAAGAGAGTTGAACTTTTCTTTTTATACAGCAGTTTGGAAACACTCTTTTTGTGGAATCTGCAAGGGGATATTTGGATAACTGTGAAGATTTCGCTGGAAACGGGAATATCTTCACATAAAATCAAGACAGAAGCATTCTCAGAAACTTGTTTGTGATGCCTGTCCACATCTAACAGAGTTCAACCTTTCCTTTGATACAGCAATTTGGAAATACCCTTTTTGTAGAATCTGCAAGTGGATATTTGGATAACTGTGAAGATATCGTTGGAAACGGGAATATCTTCATAGAAAATCTAGACAGAAGCATTCTCAGAAACTTCTTTGTGATGTGTGTCCTCAACTAACAGAGTTCAACCTTTCTTTTCATACAGCAATTTGGAAAAACTTTTCTTGTAGAATATGCAAGTGGATATTTGGATTACTGTGAAGATTTCGTTGGAAACGGGAAAACCTTCATATAAAATCCAGACGGAAGGATTCTCAGAAACTTTTTCTGATGTGTGTCCTCAACTTACAAGGTTCAACCTTTCTTTTGATAGAAGAGTTTGGAAACCCTCTTTTTGTAGAATCTCTAAGTGGATATTTGGATAGCTCTAACGATTACGTAGGAAACGGGAATATCTTCATCTAAAATCTAGACAGAAGCAGTCTCAGAAACAACTTTGTGATATCTGCATTCAAGTCACAGAGCTGAACATTCCCTTTCATAGTGCATGTTTGAAACACTCTTTCTGCTCTATGTGCAGGTGGACATTTCAAGCGCTTTCAGGCCTATGGTGAAGAAGGAAATATCTTCCGATAAAATCTACACAGAATCATTCTCAGAAACAAATTTGGGATGTGTGTCCTCAACTAACAGAGTTGATCCACACTTTTGATACAGCAGTTTGGAAACACAGTTTTTGTAGAATCTGCAAGTGGATATTTCGATAACAGTGAAGATTTCGCTGGAAACGGGAATATCTTCATATAAAATCTAGACAGAAGCATTCCCAGAAACTTGTTTGTGATGTCTGTCCTCATCTAACAGAGTTCAAACTTTCTTTTGATACAGCAATTTGGAAACACACTTTTTGCAGAATCTGCAAGTGGATATTTGGATAACTGTGAAGATTTCGTTGGAAACGGGAATATCTTCATATAACATCCAGACGGAAGGATTCTCAGAAACGTTTTCTGATGTGTGTCCTCAACTTACAGGGTTCAACCTTTCTTTTGATAGAACAGTTTGGAAACCCTCTTTTTGTAGAATCTCTAAGTGGATATTTGGATAGCTCTAATGATTACGGAGGAAACGGGAATATCTTCATCTGAAATCTAGACAGAAGCACTCTCAGAAACAATTTTGTGATATCTGCATTCAAGTCACAGAGCTGAACATTCCCTTTCAAAGAGCGGGATTGAAACTCTCTTTCTGTACTCTCTGCAAGTGGACCTCTCAAGGGATTTGAGGCCTATGGTTAAAAAGGAAATATCTTCCCATACAATCTAGACAGAAGGATTCTCAGAAGCAAATTTGAGATGTGTGTCCTCAACTAACAGAGTTGAACCTTTCTTTTGATACAGCAGTTTGCAAACACTCTTTTTGTGGAATCTGCAAGTGGATATTTGGATAACTGTGAAGATTTCGCTGGAAACGGGAATATCTTCAAATAAAATCTAGACAGAAGCATTCTCAGAAACTTCTTTGTGATGTGTGTCCTCAACTAACAGAGTTCAACCTTTCTTTTCATACAGCAATTTGGAAACACTTTATTTGTAGAATATGCAAGTGGATATTTGGATAACTGTGAAGATTTCGTTGGAAACGGGAATATCTTCATAGAAAATCTAGACAGAAGCATTCTCAGAAACTTCTTTGTGATGTCTGTCCTCAACTAACAGAGTTCAACCTTTCTTTTCATACAGCAATTTGGAAACCCTTTTTTTGTAGAATATGCAAGTGGATATTTGGATAACTGTGAAGATTTCGTTGGAAACGGGAAAATCTTCATATAAAATCCAGACGGAAGGATTCTCAGGAACTTTTTCTGATGTGTGTCCTCAACTAACAGGGTTCAACCTTTCTTTTGGTAGAACAGTATGGAACCCCTCTTTTTGTAGAATCTCTAAGTGGATATTTGGATAGCTCTAAAGATTACGTTGGAAAAGGGAATATCTTCATCTAAAATCTAGACAGAAGCAGTCTCAGAAACAACTTTGTGATATCTGCATTCAAGTCACAGAGCTGAACATTCCCTTTCATAGTGCAGGTTTCAAACACTCTTTCTGCACTATCTGCAAGTGGACATTTCAAGCGCATTCAGGCCTACGGTGAAAAAGGAAACATCTTCTGATAAAATATACACAGAATCATTCTCAGAAACAAATTTGGGATGTGTGTCCTCAACTAACAGAGTTGAACCTCACTTTTGACACAGCAGTTTGGAAACACTCTTTTTGTAGAATCTACCAGGGGATATTTGGAGAACTGCGAAGATTTCGCTGGAAACGGGAATATCTTCATACAAAATGTAGACAGAAGCATTCTCAGAAACTTGTTTGTGATGTCAGTCCTCAACTAACAGAGTTCAACCTTTCTTTTGATACAGCAATTTGCAAACACACTTTTTGTGGAATCTTCAAGTGGATATTTGGATAACTGTGAAGATTTTGCTGGAAACGGGAATACCTTCATATAAAATCTGGACAGAAGCATTCTCAGAAACTTCTTTGTGATGTGTGTCCTCAACAAACAGAGTTCAACGTTTCTTTTGATACAGCAGTTTGGAAACACTCTTTCTTTGGAATCTCTAAGTGGATATTTGGATAGCTCTAACGATTTCGTTGGAAACGGGAATATCTTCATCTAAAATCTAGACAGAAGCACTCTCAGAAACAACTTTGTGACATCAGCATTCAAGTCACAGTGCTGAACATTCCCTTTCATAGAGCGGGATTGAAACACTCTTTCTGTACTCTCCGCAAGTGGACCTCTCAAGCGCTTTGAGGCCTATGGTGAAAAAGGAAATATCTTCCCATAAAATCTAGACAGAAGGATTCTCAGAAGCAAATTTGAGATGTGTGTCCTCAACTAACAGAGTTGAACCTTTCTTTTGATACAGCAGTTTGGAAACACTCTTTTTGTAGAATCTGCAAGTGGATATTTGGATAACTGTGAAGATTTCGTTTTAAACGGGAATATCTTCATATAAAATCTAGACAGAAGCATTCTCAGAAACTTGTTTGTGATGTCTGTCCTCATCTAACAGACTTCAACCTTTCCTTTGATACAGCAATATGGAAACACACTTTTTGCAGAATCTACACGTGGATAATTGGATAACTGTGAAGATTTCTTTGGAAACGGGAATATCTTCATATGAAATCTAGACAGAAGCATTCTCAGAAACTTCTTTGTGATGTGTGTCCTGAACTAACAGAGTTCAAACTTTCTTCTCATACAGTAGTTTGGAAACGCTCTTTTTGCAGAATCTGCAAGTGGATATTTGGATAACTGTGAAGATTTTGCTGGAAACGGGAATATCTTCATATAAAATCTGGACAGAAGCATTCTCAGAAACTTCTTTGTGATGTGTGTCCTCAACAAACAGAGTTCAACGTTTCTTTTGATAGAGCAGTTTGGAAACACTCTTTCTTTGGAATCTCTAAGTGGATATTTGGATAGCTCTAACGATTTCGTTGGAAACGGGAATATCTTCGTCTAAAATCTAGACAGAAGAACTCTCAGAAACAACTTTGTGACATCAGCATTCAAGTCACAGTGCTGAACATTCCCTTTCATAGAGCGGGATTGAAACACTCTTTCTGTACTCTCCGCAAGTGGACCTCTCAAGCGCTTTGAGGCCTACGGTGAAAAAGGAAATATCTTCCCATAAAATCTAGACAGAAGGATTCTCAGAAGCACATTTGAGATGTGTGTCCTCAACTAACAGAGTTGAACCTTTCTTTTGATACAGCAGTTTGGAAACACTCTTTTTGTAGAATCTGCAAGTGGATATTTGGATAACTGTGAAGATTTCGTTTTAAACGGGAATATCTTCATATAAAATCTAGACAGAAGCATTCTCAGAAACTTCTTTGTGATGTCTGTCCTCAATTAACAGAGTTCAACCTTTCTTTTCATACAGTAATTTGGAAACAATTTATTTGCAGAATATGCAAGTGGATATTTGGATAACTGTGAAGATTTCGTTGGAAACGGGAATATCTTCAAATAAAATCTAGACAGAAGCATTCTCAGAAACTTCTTTGTGATGTCTGTCCTCAACTAACAGAGTTCAACCTTTCTTTTCATACAGCAATTTGGAAACCCTTTTTTTGTAGAATATGCAAGTGGATATTTGGATAACTGTGAAGATTTCGTTGGAAACGGGAAAATCTTCATATAAAATCCAGACGGAAGGATTCTCAGGAACTTTTTCTGATGTGTGTCCTCAACTAACAGGGTTCAACCTTTCTTTTGGTAGAACAGTATGGAACCCCTCTTTTTGTAGAATCTCGAAGTGGATATTTGGATAGCTCTAAAGATTACGTTGGAAAAGGGAATATCTTCATCTAAAATCTAGACAGAAGCAGTCTCAGAAACAACTTTGTGATATCTGAATTCAAGTCACAGAGCTGAACATTCCCTTTCATAGTGCAGGTTTGAAACACTCTTTCTGCACTATCTGCAAGTGGACATTTCAAGCGCATTCAGGCCTATGGTGAAAAAGGAAACATCTTCTGATAAAATATACACAGAATCATTCTCAGAAACAAATTTGGGATGTGTGTCCTCAACTAACAGAGTTGAACCTCACTTTTGACACAGCAGTTTGGAAACACTCTTTTTGTAGAATCTACAAGTGGATATTTGGATAACTGTGAAGATTTCGCTGGAAACGGGAATATCTTCATGTAAAATCTAGACAGAAGCATTCTCAGAAACTTGTTTGTGATGTCTGTCCTCATCTAACAGACTTCAACCTTTCCTTTGATACAGCAATATGGAAACACACTTTTTGCAGAATCTGCACGTGGATAATTGGATAACTGTGAAGATTTCTTTGGAAACGGGAATATCTTCATATGAAATCTAGACAGAAGCATTCTCAGAAACTTCTTTGTGATGTGTGTCCTGAACTAACAGAGTTCAACCTTTCTTCTCATACAGCAGTTTGGAAACGCTCTTTTTGCAGAATCTGCACGTGGATAATTGGATAACTGTGAAGATTTCATTGGAAACGGGAATATCTTCATATAAAATCTAGACAGAAGCATTCTCAGAAACTTCTTTGTGATGCGTGTCCTCAACTAACAGAGTTCAACCTTTCTTTTGATAGAGCAGTTTGGAAACACTCTTTCTGTGGAATCTCTAAGTGGATATTTGGATAGCTCTAACGATTTTGTTGGAAACGGGAATATCTTCATCCAAAATCTAGACAGAAGCACTCTCAGAAACAACTTGGTGACATCTGCATTCAAGTAACAGAGCTGAACATTCCCTTTCATAGAGCAGGATTGAAACACTCTTTCTGTACTATCTGCAAGTGGACATGTCAAGCGGTTTCAGGCCTATGGTGAAAAAGGAAATATCTTCCAA
Organism: Gorilla gorilla gorilla; assembly: GCF_029281585.2. Classification (NCBI taxonomy): domain Eukaryota; kingdom Metazoa; phylum Chordata; class Mammalia; order Primates; family Hominidae; genus Gorilla; species Gorilla gorilla. The sequence goes on along the minus strand of NC_073241.2, from coordinate 33,504,602 downwards.
TAAAATCTGAACAGAAGCATTCTCAGAAACAAATTTGAGATATGTGTCCCCAACTAACAGAATTGAACCTTTCCTTTTATACAGCAGTTTGGAAACACTCTTTTTGTGGAATCTGCAAGGGGATATTTGCATAACTGTGAAGATTTCGCTGGAAACGGGAATATCTTCACATAAAATCAAGACAGAAGCATTCTCAGAAACTTCTTTGTGATGTCTGTCCACATCTAACAGAGTTCAACCTTTCCTTTGATACAGCAATCTGGAAATACCCTTTTTGTAGAATCTGCAAGTGGATATTTGGATAACTGTGAAGATTTCGTTGGAAACGGGAATATCTTCATAGAAAATCTAGACAGAAGCATTCTCAGAAACTTCTTTGTGATGTGTGTCCTCAACTAACAGAGTTCAACCTTTCTTTTCATACAGCAATTTGGAAAAACTTTTCTTGCAGAATACGCAAGTCGATATTTGGATTACTGTGAAGATTTCGTTGGAAACGGGAAAATCTTCATATAAAATCCAGACGGAAGGATTCTCAGAAACTTTTTCTGATGTGTGTCCTCAACTTACAAGGTTCAACCTTTTTTTGATAGAAGAGTTTGGAAACCCTCTTTTTGTAGAATCTCTAAGTGGATATTTGGATAGCTCTAACGATTACGTAGGAAACGGGAATATCTTCATCTAAAATCTATACAGAAGCACTGTCAGAAACAACTTTGTGATATCTGCATTCAAGTCACAGAGCTGAACATTCCCTTTCATAGTGCAGGTTTGAAACACTCTTTCTGCTCTATCTGCAGGTGGACATTTGAAGCGCTTTCAGGCCTATGGTGAAAAAGGAAACATCTTCTGATAAAATATACACAGAATCATTCTCAGAAACAAATTTGGGATGTGTGTCCTCAACTAACAGAGTTGAACCTCACTTTTGACACAGCAGTTTGGAAACACAGTTTTTGTAGAATCTGCAAGTGGATATTTCGATAACAGTGAAGATTTCGCTGGAAACGGGAATATCTTCATATAAAATCTAGACAGAAGCATTCCCAGAAACTTGTTTGTGATGTCTGTCCTCATCTAACAGAGTTCAAACTTTCTTTTGATACAGCAATTTGGAAACACACTTTTTGCAGAATCTGCAAGTGGATATTTGGATAACTGTGAAGATTTCGTTGGAAACGGGAATATCTTAATATAAATTTCAGACGGAAGGATTCTCAGAAACGTTTTCTGATGTGTGTCCTCAACTTACAGGGTTCAACCTTTCTTTTGATAGAACAGTTTGGAAACCCTCTTTTTGTAGAATCTCTAAGTGGATATTTGCATAGCTCTAATGATTACGGAGGAAACGGGAATATCTTCATCTGAAATCTAGACAGAAGCACTCTCAGAAACAATTTTGTGATATCTGCATTCAAGTCACAGAGCTGAACATTCCCTTTCAAAGAGCGGGATTGAAACTCTCTTTCTGTACTCTCTGCAAGTGGACCTCTCAAGGGATTTGAGGCCTATGGTTAAAAAGGAAATATCTTCCCATAAAATCTAGACAGAAGGATTCTCAGAAGCAAATTTGAGATGTGTGTCCTCAACTAACAGAGTTGAACCTTTCTTTTGATACAGCAGTTTGCAAACACTCTTTTTGTGGAATCTGCAAGTGGATATTTGGATAACTGTGAAGATTTCGCTGGAAACGGGAATATCTTCAAATAAAATCTAGACAGAAGCATTCTCAGAAACTTCTTTGTGATGTGTGTCCTCAACTAACAGAGTTCAACCTTTCTTTTCATACAGCAATTTGGAAACACTTTATTTGTAGAATATGCAAGTGGATATTTGGATAACTGTGAAGATTTCGTTGGAAACGGGAATATCTTCATAGAAAATCTAGACAGAAGCATTCTCAGAAACTTCTTTGTGATGTGTGTCCTCAACTAACAGAGTTCAACCTTTCTTTTCATACAGCAATTTGGAAACCCTTTTTTTGTAGAATATGCAAGTGGATATTTGGATAACTGTGAAGATTTCGTTGGAAACGGGAAAATCTTCATATAAAATCCAGACGGAAGGATTCTCAGGAACTTTTTCTGATGTGTGTCCTCAACTAACAGGGTTCAACCTTTCTTTTGGTAGAACAGTATGGAACCCCTCTTTTTGTAGAATCTCTAAGTGGATATTTGGATAGCTCTAAAGATTACGTTGGAAAAGGGAATATCTTCATCTAAAATCTAGACAGAAGCAGTCTCAGAAACAACTTTGTGATATCTGCATTCAAGTCACAGAGCTGAACATTCCCTTTCATAGTGCAGGTTTCAAACACTCTTTCTGCACTATCTGCAAGTGGACATTTCAAGCGCATTCAGGCCTACGGTGAAAAAGGAAACATCTTCTGATAAAATATACACAGAATCATTCTCAGAAACAAATTTGGGATGTGTGTCCTCAACTAACAGAGTTGAACCTCACTTTTGACACAGCAGTTTGGAAACAGTCTTTTTGTAGAATCTACCAGGGGATATTTGGAGAACTGCGAAGATTTCGCTGGAAACGGGAATATCTTCATACAAATTGTAGACAGAAGCATTCTCAGAAACTTGTTTGTGATGTCTGTCCTCAACTAACAGAGTTCAACCTTTCTTTTGATACAGCAATTTGCAAACACACTTTTTGTGGAATCTTCAAGTGGATATTTGGATAACTGTGAAGATTTTGCTGGAAACGGGAATATCTTCATATAAAATCTGGACAGAAGCATTCTCAGAAACTTCTTTGTGATGTGTGTCCTCAACAAACAGAGTTCAACGTTTCTTTTGATAGAGCAGTTTGGAAACACTCTTTCTTTGGAATCTCTAAGTGGATATTTGGATAGCTCTAACGATTTCGTTGGAAACGGGAATATCTTCATCTAAAATCTAGACAGAAGAACTCTCAGAAACAACTTTGTGACATCAGCATTCAAGTCACAGTGCTGAACATTCCCTTTCATAGAGCGGGATTGAAACACTCTTTCGGTACTCTCCGCAAGGGGACCTCTCAAGCGCTTTGAGGCCTATGGTGAAAAAGGAAATATCTTCCCATAAAATCTAGACAGAAGGATTCTCAGAAGCACATTTGAGATGTGTGTCCTCAACTAACAGAGTTGAACCTTTCTTTTGATACAGCAGTTTGGAAACACTCTTTTTGTAGAATCTGCAAGTGGATATTTGGATAACTGTGAAGATTTCGTTTTAAACGGGAATAACTTCATATAAAATCTAGACAGAAGCATTCTCAGAAACTTCTTTGTGATGTCTGCCCTCAACTAACAGAGTTCAACCTTTCTTTTCATACAGTAATTTGGAAACACTTTATTTGCAGAATATGCAAGTGGATATTTGGATAACTGTGAAGATTTCGTTGGAAACGGGAAAATCTTCATATAAAATCCAGACGGAAGGATTCTCAGGAACTTTTTCTGATGTTTGTCCTCAACTAACAGGGTTCAACCTTTCTTTTGGTAGAACAGTATGGAACCCTCTTCTTGTAGAATCTCTAAGTCTATATTTGGATAGCTCTAAAGATTACGTTGGAAAAGGGAATATCTTCATCTAAAATCTAGACAGAAGCAGTCTCAGAAACAACTTTGTGATATCTGCATTCAAGTCACAGAGCGGAACATTCCCTTTCATAGTGCAGGTTTGAAACACTCTTTCTGCACTATCTGCAAGTGGACATTTCAAGCGCATTCAGGCCTATGGTGAAAAAGGAAACATCTTCTGATAAAATATACACAGAATCATTCTCAGAAACAAATTTGGGATGTGTGTCCTCAACTAACAGTGTTGAACCTCACTTTTGACACAGCAGTTTGGAAACACTCTTTTTGTAGAATCTGCAAGTGGATATTTGGATAACTGTGAAGATTTCGTTGGAAACGGGAATATCTTCATAGAAAATCTAGACAGAAGCATTCTCAGAAACTTGTTTGTGATGTCTGTCCTCATCTAACAGACTTCAACCTTTCCTTTGATACAGCAATATGGAAACACACTTTTTGCAGAATCTGCAAGTGGATATTTGGATAACTGTGAAGATTTCGTTGGAAACGGGAATATCTTCATATAAAATCTAGACAGAAGCATTCTCAGAAACTTCTTTGTGATGCGTGTCCTCAACTAACAGAGTTCAACCTTTCTTTTGATAGAGCAGTTTGGAAACACTCTTTCTGTGGAATCTCAAAGTGGATATTTGGATAGCTCTAACGATTTTGTTGGAAATGGGAATATCTTCATCCAAAATCTAGACAGAAGCACTCTCAGAAACAACTTTGTGACATCTGCATTCAAGTAACAGAGCTGAACATTCCCTTTCATAGAGCAGGATTGAAACACTCTTTCTGTACTATCTGCAAGTGGACATGTCAAGCGGTTTCAGGCCTATGGTGAAAAAGGAAATATCTTCCAATAAAATCTGAACAGAAGCATTCTCAGAAACAAATTAGAGATATGTGTCCCCAACTAACAGAGTTGAACCTTTCTTTTTATACAGCAGTTTGGAAACACTCTTTTTGTTGAATCTGCAAGGGGATATTTGGATAACTGTGAAGATTTCGCTGGAAACGGGAATATCTTCACATAAAATCAAGACAGAAGCATTCTCAGAAACTTGTTTGTGATGTCTGTCCACATCTAACAGAGTTCAACCTTTCCTTTGATACAGCAATTTGGAAATACCCTTTTTGTAGAATCTGCAAGTGGATATTTGGATAACTGTGAAGATTTCGTTGGAAACGGGAATATCTTCATAGAAAATCTAGACAGAAGCATTCTCAGAAACTTCTTTGTGATGTGTGTCCTCAACTAACAGAGTTCAACCTTTCTTTTCATACAGCAATTTGGAAAAACTTTTCTTGCAGAATACGCAAGTGGATATTTGGATTACTGTGAAGATTTCGTTGGAAACGGGAAAATCTTCATATAAAATCCAGACGGAAGGATTCTCAGAAACTTTTTCTGATGTGTGTCTTCAACTTACAAGGTTCAACCTTTCTTTTGATAGAAGAGTTTGGAAACCCTCTTTTTGTAGAATCTCTAAGTGGATATTTGGATAGCTCTAACGATTACGTAGGAAACGGGAATATCTTCATCTAAAATCTAGACAGAAGCACTCTCAGAAACAACTTTGTGATATCTGCATTCAAGTCACAGAGCTGAACATTCCCTTTCATAGTGCAGGTTTGAAACACTCTTTCTGCTCTATCTGCAGGTGGACATTTCAAGCGCTTTCAGGCCTATGGTGAAGAAGGAAATATCTTCCGATAAAATCTACACAGATTCATTCTCAGAAACAAATTTGGGATGTGTGTCCTCAACGAACAGAGTTGATCCACACTTTTGATACAGCAGTTTGGAAACACAGTTTTTGTAGAATCTGCAAGTGGATATTTGGATAACTGTGAAGATTTCACTGGAAACGGGAATATCTTCATATAAAATCTAGACAGAAGCATTCCCAGAAACTTGTTTCTGATGTCTGTCCTCATCTAACAGAGTTCAACCTTTCTTTAGATACAGCAATTTGGAAACACACTTTTTGCAGAATCTGCAAGTGGATATTTGGATAACTGTGAAGATTTCGTTGGAAACGGGAATATCTTCATATAACATTCAGACGGAAGGATTCTCAGAAACTTTTTCTGATGTGTGTCCTCAACTTACAGGGTTCAACCTTCCTTTTGATAGAACAGTTTGGAAACCCTCTTTTTGTAGAATCTCTAAGTGGATATTTGGATAGCTCTAATGATTACGTAGGAAACGGGAATATCTTCATCTAAAATCTAGACAGAAGCACTCTCAGAAACAACTTTGTGATATCTGCATTCAAGTCACAGAGCTGAACATTCCCTTTCATAGAGCGGATTGAAAAACTCTTTCTGTACCCTCTGCAAGTGGACCTCTCAAGCGCTTTGAAGCCTATGGTGAAAAAGGAAATATCTTCTGATAAAATATACACAGAATCATTCTCAGAAACAAATTTGGGATGTGTGTCCTCAACTAACAGAGTTGAACCTCACTTTTGACACAGGAGTTTGGAAACACTCTTTTTGTAGAATCTCTAAGTGGATATTTGGATAGCTCTAATGATTACGTAGGAAACGGGAATATCTTCATCTAAAATCTAGACAGAAGCACTCTCAGAAACAACTTTGTGATATCTGCATTCAAGTCACAGAGCTGAACATTCCCTTTCATAGTGCAGGTTTGAAACACTCTTTCTGCACTATCTGCAAGTGGACATTTCAAGCGCATTCAGGCCTATGGTGAAAAAGGAAACATCTTCTGATAAAATATACACAGAATCATTCTCAGAAACAAATTTGGGATGTGTGTCCTCAACTAACAGAGTTGAACCTCACTTTTGACACAGCAGTTTGGAAACACTCTTTTTGTACAATCTACCAGGGGATATTTGGAGAACTGCGAAGATTTCGCTGGAAACGGGAATATCTTCATACAAAATGTAGACAGAAGCATTCTCAGAAACTTGTTTGCGATGTCTGTCCTCAACTAACAGAGTTCAACCTTTCTTTTGATACAGCAATTTGCAAACACACTTTTTGTGGAATCTTCAAGTGGATATTTGGCTAACTGTGAAGATTTTGCTGGAAACGGGAATATCTTCATATAAAATCTGGACAGAAGCATTCTCAGAAACTTCTTTGTGATGTGTGTCCTCAACAAACAGAGTTCAACGTTTCTTTTGATACAGCAGTTTGGAAACACTCTTTCTTTGGAATCTCTAAGTGGATATTTGGATAGCTCTAACGATTTCGTTGGAAACGGGAATATCTTCATCTAAAATCTAGACAGAAGCACTCTCAGAAACAACTTTGTGACATCAGCATTCAAGTCACAGTGCTTAACATTCCTTTCCATAGAGCGGGATTGAAACACTCTTTCTGTACTCTCCGCAAGTGGACCTCTCAAGCGCTTTGAGGCCGACGGTGAAAAAGGAAATATCTTACCGTAAAATCTAGACAGAAGGATTCTCAGAAGCTAATTTGAGATGTGTGTCCTCAAGTAACAGAGTTGAACCTTTCTTTTGATACAGCAGTTTGGAAACACTCTTTTTGTAGAATCTGCAAGTGGATATTTGGATAACTGTGAAGATTTCATTTTAAACGGGAATATCTTCATATAAAATCTAGACAGAAGCATTCTCAGAAACTTCTTTGTGATGCGTGTCCTCAACTAACAGAGTTCAACCTTTCTTTTGATAGAGCAGTTTGGAAACACTCTTTCTGTGGAATCTCTAAGTGGATATTTGGATAGCTCTAACGATTTTGTTGGAAACGGGAATATCTTCATCCAAAATCTAGACAGAAGCACTCTCAGAAACAACTTTGTGACATCTGCATTCAAGTAACAGAGCTGAACATTCCCTTTCATAGAGCAGGATTGATACACTCTTTCTGTACTATCTGCAAGTGGACATGTCAAGCGGTTTCAGGCCTATGGTGAAAAAGGAAATATCTTCCAATAAAATCTGAACAGAAGCATTCTCAGAAACAAATTAGAGATATGTGTCCCCAACTAACAGAGTTGAACCTTTCTTTTTATACAGCAGTTTGGAAACACTCTTATTGTGGAATCTCTAAGTGGATATTTGGATAGCTCTAACGATTACGTAGGAAACGGGAATATCTTCATCTAAAATCTAGACAGAAGCACTCTCAGAAACAACTTTGTGATATCTGCATTCAAGTCACAGAGCTGAACATTCCCTTTCATAGTGCATGTTTGAAACACTCTTTCTGCTCTATCTACAGGTGGACATTTCAAGCGCTTTCAGGCCTATGGTGAAGAAGGAAATATCTTCCGATAAAATCTACACAGAATCATTCTCAGAAACTAATTTGGGATGTGTGTCCTCAACTAACAGAGTTGATCCACACTTTTGATACAGCAGTTTGGAAAAACAGTTTTTGTAGAATCTGCAAGTGGATATTTGGATAACTGTGAAGATTTCGCTGGAAACGGGAATATCTTCCTATAAAATCTAGACAGAAGCATTCCCAGAAACTTGTTTGTGATGTCTGTCCTCATCTAACAGAGTTCAAACTTTCTTTTGATACAGCAATTTGGAAACACACTTTTTGCAGAATCTGCAAGTGGATATTTGGATAACTGTGAAGATTTCGTTGGAAACGGGAATATCTTCATATAAATTCCAGACGGAAGGATTCTCAGAAATTTTTTCTGATGTGTGTCCTCAACTTACAGGGTTCAACCTTTCTTTTGATAGAGCAGTTTGGAAACCCTCTTTTTGTAGAATCTCTAAGTGGATATTTGGATAGCTATAATGATTAGGTAGGAAACGGGAATATCTTCATCTAAAATCTAGACAGAAGCACTCTCAGAAACAACTTTGTGATATCTGCATTCAAGTCACAGAGCTGAACATTCCCTTTCATAGAGCGGGATTGAAACACTCTTTCTGTACTCTCTGCAAGTGGACCTCTCAAGCGCTTTGATTCCTATGGTGAAAAAGGAAATATCTTCCCATAAAATCTAGACGGAAGGATTCTCAAAAGCAAATTTGAGATGTGTGTCCTCAACTAACAGAGTTGAACTTTTCTTTTGATACAGCAGTTTGCAAACACTCTTTTTGTGGAATCTGCAAGTGGATATTTGGATAACTGTGAAGATTTCGCTGGAAACGAGAATATCTTCAAATAAAATCTAGACAGAAGCATTCTCAGAAACTTCTTTGTGATGTGTGTCCTCAACTAACAGAGTTCAACCTTTCTTTTCATACAGTAATTTGGAAACACTTTATTTGTAGAATATGCAAGTGGATATTTGGATAACTGTGAAGATTTCGTTGGACACGGGAATATCTTCATAGAAAATCTAGACAGAAGCATTCTCAGAAACTTCTTTGTGATGTGTGTCCTCAACTAACAGAGTTCAACCGTTCTTTTCATACAGCAATTTGGAAACACTTTTTTTGTAGAATATGCAAGTGGATATTTGGATAACTGTGAAGATTTCGTTGGAAACGGGAAAATCTTCATATAAAATCCAGACGAAAGGATTCTCAGGAACTTTTTCTGATGTGTGTCCTCAACTAACAGGGTTCAACCTTTCTTTTGGTAGAACAGTATGGAACCCCTCTTTTTGTAGAATCTCTAAGTGGATATTTGGATAGCTCTAAAGATTACGTTGGAAAAGGGAATATCTTCATCTAAAATCTAGACAGAAGCAGTCTCAGAAACAACTTTGTGATATCTGCCTTCAAGTCCCAGTGTTGATCATTCCCTTTCATAGTGCAGGTTTGAAACACTCTTTCTGCACTATCTGCAAGTGGACATTTCAAGCGCATTCAGGTCTATGGTGAAAAAGGAAACATCTTCTGATAAAATATACACAGAATCATTCTCAGAAACAAATTTGGGATGTGTGTCCTCAACTAACAGAGTTGAACCTCACTTTTGACACAGCAGTTTGGAAACACTCTTTTTGTAGAATCTACCAGGGGATATTTGGAGAACTGCGAAGATTTCGCAGGAAACGGGAATATCTTCATACAAAATGTAGACAGAAGCATTCTCAGAAACTTGTTTGCGAAGTCTGTCCTCAACTAACAGAGTTCAACCTTTCTTTTGATACAGCAATTTGCAAATACACTTTTTGTGGAATCTTCAAGTGGATATTTGGATAACTGTGAAGATTTTGCTGGAAACGGGAATATCTTCATATAAAATCTGGACAGAAGCATTCTCAGAAACTTCTTTGTGATGTGTGTCCTCAACAAACACAGTTCAACGTTTCTTTTGATAGAGCAGTTTGGAAACACTCTTTCTTTGGAATCTCTAAGTGGATATTTGGATAGCTCTAACGATTTCGTTGGAAACGGGAATATCTTCATCTAAAATCTAGACAGAAGCACTCTCAGAAACAACTTTGTGACATCAGCATTCAAGTCACAGTGCTGAACATTCCCTTTCATAGAGCGGGATTGAAACACTCTTTCTGTACTCTCCGCAAGTAGACCTCTCAAGCGCTTTGAGGCCTATGGTGAAAAAGGAAATATCTTCCCATAAAATCTAGACAGAAGGATTCTCAGAAGCAAATTTGAGATGTGTGTCCTCAACTAACAGAGTTCAACCTTTCTTTTGATACAGCAGTTTGCAAACACTCTTTTTGTAGAATCTGCAAGTGGATATTTGGATAACTGTGAAGATTTCATTTTAAACGGGAATATCTTCATATAAAATCTAGACAGAAGCATTCTCAGAAACTTCTTTTTGATGTCTGTCCTCAACTAACAGAGTTCAACCTTTCTTTTCATACAGCAATTTGCAAACCCTTTTTTTGTAGAATATGCAAGTGGATATTTGGATAACTGTGAGGATTTCGTTGGAAACGGCAAAATCTTCATATAAAATCCAGGCGGAAGGATTCTCAGGAACTTTTTCTGATGTGTGTCCTCAACTAACAGGGTTCAACCTTTCTTTTGGTAGAACAGTATGGAACCCCTCTTTTTGTAGAATCTCTAAGTGGATATTTGGATAGCTCTAAAGATTACGTTGGAAAAGGGAATATCTTCATCTAAAATCTAGACAGAAGCAGTCTCAGAAACAACTTTGTGATATCTGCATTCAAGTCACAGAGCTGAACTTTCCCTTTCATAGTGCAGGTTTCAAACACTCTTTCTGCACTATCTGCAAGTGGACATTTCAAGCGCATTCAGGCCTATGGTGAAAAAGGAAATATCTTCTGATAAAATATACACAGAATCATTCTCAGAAGCAAATTTGGGATGTGTGTCCTCAACTAACAGAGTTGAACCTCACTTTTGACACAGCAGTTTGGAAACACTCTTTTTGTGGAATCTGCAAGTGGATATTTGGATAACTGTGAAGATTTCGCTGGAAACGGGAATATCTTCATATAAAATCTAGACAGAAGCATTCTCAGAAACTTGTTTGTGATGTCTGTCCTCACCTAACAGACTTCAACCTTTCCTTTGATACAGCAATATGGAAACACACTTTTTTGCAGAATCTGCACGTGGATAATTGGATAACTGTGAAGATTTCTTTGGAAACGGGAATATCTTCATATGAAATCTAGACAGAAGCATTCTCAGAAACTTCTTTGTGATGTGTGTCCTGAAATAACAGAGTTCAACCTTTCTTCTCATACAGCAGATTGGAAACGCTCTTTTTGCAGAATCTGCAAGTGGATATTTGGATAACTGTGAAGATTTCGTTGGAAACGGGAATATCTTCATATAAAATCTAGACAGAAGCATTCTCAGAAACTTCTTTGTGATGCGTGTCCTCAACTAACAGAGTTCAACCTTTCTTTTGATAGAGCAGTTTGGAAACACTCTTTCTGTGGAATCTCTAAGTTGATATTTGGATAGCTCTAACGATTTTGTTGGAAACGGGAATATCTTCATCCAAAATCTAGACAGAAGCACTCTCAGAAACAACTTTGTGACATCTGCATTCAAGTAACAGAGCTGAACATTCCCTTTCATAGAGCAGGATTGAAACACTCTTTCTGTACTATCTGCAAGTGGACATGTCAAGCGGTTTCAGGCCTATGGTGAAAAAGGAAATATCTTCCAATAAAATCTGAACAGAAGCATTCTCAGAAAGAAATTTGAGATATGTGTCCCCAACTAACGGAGTTGAACCTTTCTTTTTATACAGCAGTTTGGAAACACACTTTTTGTGGAATCTGCAAGGGGATATTTGGATAACTGTGAAGATTTCGCTGGAAACGGGAATATCTTCAAATAAAATCTAGACAGAAGCATTCTCAGAAACTTGTTTGTGATGTCTGTCAACATCTAACAGAGTTCAACCTTTCCTTTGATACAGCAATTTGGAAATACCGTTTTTGTAGAATCTGCAAGTGGATATTTCGATAACTGTGAAGATTTCGTTGGAAACGGGAATATCTTCATAGAAAATCTAGACAGAAGCATTCTCAGAAACTTCTTTGTGATGTGTGTCCTCAACTAACAGAGTTCAACCTTTCTTTTCATACAGCAATTTGGAAAAACTTTTCCTGTAGAATATGCAAGTGGATATTTGGATTACTGTGAAGATTTCGTTGGAAACGGGAAAATCTTCATATAAAATCCAGGCGGAAGGATTCTCAGGAACTTTTTCTGATGTGTGTCCTCAACTTACAAGTTTCAACCTTTCTTTTGATAAAAGAGTTTGGAAACCCTCTTTTTGTAGAATCTCTAAGTGGATATTTGGATAGCTCTAACGAATACATAGGAAACGGGAATATCTTCATCTAAAATCTAGACAGAAGCACTCTCAGAAACAACTTTGTGATATCTGCATTCAAGTCACAGAGCTGAAAATTCCCTTTCATAGTGCAGGTTTGAAACACTCTTTCTGCTGTATCTGCAGGTGGACATTTCAAGCGCTTTCAGGCCTATGGTGAAGAAGGAAATATCTTCCGATAAAATCTACACAGAATCATTCTCAGAAAGAAATTTGGGATGTGTGTCCTCAACTAACAGAGTTGATCCACACTTTTGATACAGCAGTTTGGAAACACAGTTTTTGTAGAATCTGCAAGTGGATATTTGGATAACTGTGAAGATTTCGCTGGAAACGGGAATATCTTCATATAAATTCTAGACAGAAGCATTCCCAGAAACTTGTTTGTGATGTCTGTCCTCATCTAACAGAGTTCAACCTTTCTTTTGATACAGTAATTTGGAAACACTTTATTTGCAGAATCTGCAAGTGGATATTTGGATAACTGTGAAGATTTCGTTGGAAAAGGGAATATCTTCATATAAAATCTAGACAGAAGCATTCTCAGAAACTTCTTTGTGATGTCTGTCCTCAACTAACAGAGTTCAACCTTTCTTTTCATACAGCAATTTGGAAACCCTTTTTTTGTAGAAAATGCTAGTGGATATTTGGATAACTGTGAAGATTTCGTTCGAAACGGGAAAATCTTCATATAAAATCCAGACGGAAGGATTCTCAGGAACTTTTTCTGATGTGTGTCCTCAACTAACAGGGTTCAACCTTTCTTTTGGTAGAACAGTATGGAACCCCTCTTTTTGTAGAATCTCTAAGTGGATATTTGGATAGCTCTAAAGATTACGTTGGAAAAGGGAATATCTTCATCTAAAATCTAGACAGAAGCAGTCTCAGAAACAACTTTGTGATATCTGCATTCAAGTCACAGAGCTGAACATTCCCTTTCATAGTGCAGGTTTGAAACACTATTTCTGCACTATCTGCAAGTGGACATTTCAAGCGCATTCAGGCCTATGGTGAAAAAGGAAACATCTTCTGATAAAATATACACAGAATCATTCTCAGAAACAAATTTGGGATGTGTGTCCTCAACTAACAGAGTTGAACCTCACTTTTGACACAGCAGTTTGGAAACACTCTTTTTGTAGAATCTGCAAGTGGATATTTGGATAACTGTGAAGATTTCGCTGGAAACGGGAATATCTTCATATAAAATCTAGACAGAAGCATTCTCAGAAACTTGTTTGTGATGTCTGTCCTCATCTAACAGACTTTAACCTTTCCTTTGATACAGCAATATGGAAACACACTTTTTGCAGAATCTGCACGTGGATAATTGGATAACTGTGAAGATTTCTTTGGAAACGGGAATATCTTCATATGAAATCTAGACAGAAGCATTCTCAGAAACTTCTTTGTGATGTGTGTCCTGAACTAACAGAGTTCAACCTTTCTTCTCATACAGCCGTTTGGAAACGCTCTTTCTGCAGAATCTGCAAGTGGATATTTGGATAACTGTGAAGATTTCGTTGGAAACGGGAATATCTTCATATAAAATCTAGACAGAAGCATTCTCAGAAACTTCTTTGTGATGCGTGTCCTCAACTAACAGAGTTCAACCTTTCTTTTGATAGAGCAGTTTGGAAACACTCTTTCTGTGGAATCTCTAAGTGGATATTTGGATAGCTCTAACGATTTTGTTGGAAACGGGAATATCTTCATCCAAAATCTAGACAGAAGCACTCTCAGAAACAACTTTGTGACATCTGCATTCAAGTAACAGAGCTGAACATTCCCTTTCATAGAGCAGGATTGAAACACTCTTTCTGTACTATCTGCAAGTGGACATGTCAAGCGGTTTCAGGCCTATGGTGAAAAAGGAAATATCTTCCAATAAAATCTGAACAGAAGCATTCTCAGAAACAAATTTGAGATATGTGTCCCCAACTAACAGAGTTGAACCTTTCTTTTCATACAGCAGTTTGGAAACACTCTTTTTGTGGAATCTTCAAGGGGATATTTGGATAACTGTGAAGATTTCGCTGGAAACGGGAATATCTTCACATAAAATCAAGACAGAAGCATTCTCAGAAACTTGTTTGTGATGTCTGTCCACATCTAACAGAGTTCAACCTTTCCTTTGATACAGCAATTTGGAAATACCCTTTTTGTAGAATCTGCAAGTGGATATTTGGATAACTGTGAAGATTTCGTTGGAAACGGGAATATCTTCATAGAAAATCTAGACAGAAGCATTCTCAGAAACTTCTTTGTGATGTGTGTCCTCAACTAACAGAGTTCAACCTTTCTTTTCATACAGCAATTTGGAAACCCTTTTTTTGTAGAATAAGCAAGTGGATATTTGGATAACTGTGAAGATTTCGTTGGAAACGGGAAAAGCTCCATATAAAATCCAGACGGAAAGATTCTCAGGAACTTTTTCTGATGTGTGTCCTCAACTAACAGGGTTCAACCTTTCTTTTGGTAGAACAGTATGGAACCCCTCTTTTTGTAGAATCTCTAAGTGGATATTTGGATAGCTCTAAAGATTACGTTGGAAAAGGGAATATCTTCATCTAAAATCTAGACAGAAGCAGTCTCAGAAACAACTTTGTGATATCTGCATTCAAGTCACAGAGCTGAACATTCCCTTTCATAGTGCAGGTTTCAAACACTCTTTCTGCACTATCTGCAAGTGGACATTTCAAGCGCATTCAGGCCTATGGTGAAAAAGGAAACATCTTCTGATAAAATATACACAGAATCATTCTCAGAAACAAATTTGGGATGTGTGTCCTCAACTAACAGAGTTGAACCTCACTTTTGACACAGCAGTTTGGAAACACTCTTTTTGTAGAATCTGCAAGTGGATATTTGGATAACTGTGAAGATTTCGCTGGAAACGGGAATATCTTCACATAAAATCTAGACAGAAGCATTCTCAGAAACTTGTTTGTGATGTCTGTCCTCATCTAACAGACTTCAACCTTTCCTTTGATACAGCAATATGGAAACACACTTTTTGCAGAATCTGCACGTGGATAATTGGATAACTGTGAAGATTTCTTTGGAAACGGGAATATCTTCATATGAAATCTAGACAGAAGCATTCTCAGAAACTTCTTTGTGATGTGTGTCCTGAACTAACAGAGTTGAACCTTTCTTCTCATACAGCAGTTTGGAAACGCTCTTTTTGCAGAATCTGCAAGTGGATAATTGGATATCTGTGAAGATTTCGTTGGAAACGGGAGTATCTTCATATAAAATGTAGACAGAAGCATTCTCAGAGACTTGTTTGTGATGTCTGTCCTCAACTAACAGAGTTCAACCTTTCTTTTGATACAGCAATTTGCAAACACACTTTTTGTGGAATCTTCAAGTGGATGTTTGGATAACTGTGAAGATTTTGCTGGAAACTGGAATATCTTCATATAAAATCTGGACCGAAGCATTCTCAGAAACTTCTTTGTGATGTGTGTCCTCAACAAACAGAGTTCAACGTTTCTTTTGATAGAGCAGTTTGGAAACACTCTTTCTTTGGAATCTCTAAGTGGATATTTGGATAGCTCTAACGATTTCTTGGAAACGGGAATATCTTCATCTAAAATCTAGACAGAAGCACTCTCAGAAACAACTTTGTGACATCAGCATTCAAGTCACAGTGCTGAACATTCCCTTTAATAGAGCGGGATTGAAACACTCTTTCTGTACTCTCCGCAAGTGGACATCTCAAGCGCTTTGAGGCCTATGGTGAAAAAGGAAATATCTTCCCATAAAATCTAGACAGAAGGATTCTCAGAAGCAAATTTGAGATGTGTGTCCTCAACTAACAGAGTTGAACCTTTCTTTTGATACAGCAGTTTGGAAACACTCTTTTTGTAGAATCTGCAAGTGGATATTTGGATAACTGTGAAGATTTCACTTTAAACGGGAATATCTTCATATAAAATCTAGACAGAAGCATTCTCAGAAACTTCTTTGTGATGTCTGTCCTCAACTAACAGAGTTCAACCTTTCTTTTCATACAGTAATTTGGAAACACTTTATTTGCAAAATATGCAAGTGGATATTTGGATAACTGTGAAGATTTCGTTGAAAACGGGAATATCTTCATAGAAAATCTAGACAGAAGCATTCTCAGAAACTTCTTTGTGATGTCTGTCCTCAACTAACAGAGTTCAAACTTTCTTTTCATACAGCAATTTGGAAACCCATTTTTTGTAGAATATGCAAGTGGATATTTGGATAACTGTGAAGATTTCGTTGGAAACGGGAAAATCTTCATATAAAATCCAGGCGGAAGGATTCTCAGGAACTTTTTCTGATGTGTGTCCTCAACTAACAGGGTTCAACCTTTCTTTTGGTAGAACAGTATGGAACCCCTCTTTTTGTAGAATCTCTAAGTGGATATTTGGATAGCTCTAAAGATTACGTTGGAAAAGGGAATATCTTCATCTAAAATCTAGACAGAAGCAGTCTCAGAAACAACTTTGTGATATCTGCATTCAAGTCACAGAGCTGAACATTCCCTTTCATAGTGCAGGTTTCAAACACTCTTTCTGCACTATCTGCAAGTGGACATTTCAAGCGCATTCAGGCCTATGGTGAAAAAGGAAACATCTTCTGATAAAATATACACAGAATCATTCTCAGAAACAAATTTGGGATGAGTGTCCTCAACTAACAGAGTTGAACCTCACTTTTGACACAGCAGTTTGGAAACACTCTTTTTGTAGAATCTACCAGGGGATATTTGGAGAACTGCGAAGATTTCGCTGGAAACGGAAATATCTTCATACAAAATGTAGACAGAAGCATTCTCAGAAACGTGTTTGTGATGTCTGTCCTCAACTAACAGAGTTCAACCTTTCTTTTGATACAGCAATTTGCAAACACACTTTTTGTGGAATCTTCAAGTGGATATTTGGATAACTGTGAAGATTTTGCTGGAAACGGGAATATCTTCATATGAAATCTGGACAGAAGCATTCTCAGAAACTTCTTTGTGATGTGTGTCCTCAACAAACAGAGTTCAACGTTTCTTTTGATAGAGCAGTTTGGAAACACTCTTTCTTTGGAATCTCTAAGTGGATATTTTAATAGCTCTAACGATTTCGTTGGAAACGGGAATATCTTCATCTAAAATCTAGACAGAAGCACTCTCAGAAACAACTTTGTGACATCAGCATTCAAGTCACAGTGCTGAACATTCCCTTTCATAGAGCGGGATTGAAACACTCTTTCTGTACTCTCCGCAAGTGGACCTCTCAAGCGCTTTGTGGCCTATGGTGAAAAAGGAAATATCTTCCCATAAAATCTAGACAGAAGGATTCTCAGAAGCAAATTTGAGATGTGTGTCCTCAACTAACAGAGTTGAACCTTTCTTTTGATACAGCAGTTTGGAAACACTCTTTTTGTAGAATCTGCAAGTGGATATTTGGATAACTGTGAAGATTTCGTTTTAAACGGGATATCTTCATATAAAATCTAGACAGAAGCATTCTCAGAATCGTCTTTGGGATGTCTGTCCTCAACTAACAGAGTTCAACCTTTCTTTTCATACAGTAATTTGGAAACACTTTATTTGCAGAATATGCAAGTGGATATTTGGATAACTGTGAAGATTTCGTTGGAAACGGGAATATCTTCATATAAAATCCAGACGGAAGGATTCTCAGGAACTTTTTCTGATGTGTGTCCTCAACTAACAGGGTTCAACCTTTCTTTTGGTAGAACAGTATGGAACCCCTCTTTTTGTAGAATCTCTAAGTGGATATTTGGATAGCTCTAAAGATTACGTTGGAAAAGGGAATATCTTCATCTAAAATCTAGACAGAAGCAGTCTCAGAAACAACTTTGTGATATCTGCATTCAAGTCACAGAGCTGAACATTCCCTTTCATAGTGCAGGTTTCAAACACTCTTTCTGCACTATCTGCAAGTGGACATTTCAAGCGCATTCAGGCCTATGGTGAAAAAGGAAACATCTTCTGATAAAATATACACAGAATCATTCTCAGAAACAAATTTGGGATGTGTGTCCTCAACTAACAGAGTTGAACCTCACTTTTGACACAGCAGTTTGGAAACACTCTTTTTGTAGAATCTGCATGTGGATATTTGGATAACTGTGAAGATTTCGCTGGAAACGGGAATATCTTCATATAAAATCTAGACAGAAGCATTCTCAGAAACTTGTTTGTGATGTCTGTCCTCATCTAACAGACTTCAAACTTTCCTTTGATACAGCAATATGGAAACACACTTTTTGCAGAATCTGCACGTGGATAATTTGGTAACTGTGAAGATTTCTTTGGAAACGGGAATATCTTCATATGAAATCTAGACAGAAGCATTCTCAGAAACTTCTTTGTGATGTGTGTCCTGAACTAACAGAGTTCAACCTTTCTTCTCATACAGCAGTTTGGAAACACTCTTTTTGCAGAATCTGCAAGTGGATATTTGGATAACTGTGAAGATTTCGCTGGAAACGGGAATATCTTCAAATAAAATCTAGACAGAAGCATTCTCAGAAACTTTTTTGTGATGTGTGTCCTCAACTAACAGAGTTCAACCTTTCTTTTCATACAGTAATTTGGAAACACTTTATTTGTAGAATATGCAAGTGGATATTTGGATAACTGTGAAGATTTCGTTGGAAACGGGAATATCTTCATAGAAAATCTAGACAGAAGCATTCTCAGAAACTTCTTTGTGATGTGTGTCCTCAACTAACAGAGTTCAACCTTTCTTTTCATACAGCAATTTGGAAACACTTTTTTTGTAGAATATGCAAGTGGAAATTTGGATAACTGTAAAGATTTCGTTGGAAACGGGAAAATCTTCATATAAAATCCAGACGGAAGGATTCTCAGGAACTTTTTCTGATGTGTGTCCTCAACTAACAGGGTTCAACCTTTCTTTTGGTAGAACAGTATGGAACCCCTCTTTTTGTAGAATCTCTAAGTGGATATTTGGATAGCTCTAAAGATTACGTTGGAAAAGGGAATATCTTCATCTAAAATCTAGACAGAAGCAGTCTCAGAAACAACTTTGTGATATCTGCATTCAAGTCACAGAGCTGAACATTCCCTTTCATAGTGCAGGTTTCAAACACTCTTTCTGCACTATCTGCAAGTGGACATTTCAAGCGCATTCAGGCCTATGGTGAAAAAGGAAACATCTTCTGATAAAATATACACAGAATCATTCTCAGAAACAAATTTGGGATGAGTGTCCTCAACTAACAGAGTTGAACCTCACTTTTGACACAGCAGTTTGGAAACACTCTTTTTGTAGAATCTACCAGGGGATATTTGGAGAACTGCGAAGATTTCACTGGAAACGGAAATATCTTCATACAAAATGTAGACAGAAGCATTCTCAGAAACTTGTTTGTGATGTCTGTCCTCAACTAACAGAGTTCAACCTTTCTTTTGATACAGCAATTTGCAAACACACTTTTTGTGGAATCTTCAAGTGGATATTTGGATAACTGTGAAGATTTTGCTGGAAACGGGAATATCTTCATATGAAATCTGGACAGAAGCATTCTCAGAAACTTCTTTGTGATGTGTGTCCTCAACAAACAGAGTTCAACGTTTCTTTTGATAGAGCAGTTTGGAAACACTCTTTCTTTGGAATCTCTAAGTGGATATTTTAATAGCTCTAACGATTTCGTTGGAAACGGGAATATCTTCATCTAAAATCTAGACAGAAGCACTCTCAGAAACAACTTTGTGACATCAGCATTCAAGTCACAGTGCTGAACATTCCCTTTCATAGAGCGGGATTGAAACACTCTTTCTGTACTCTCCGCAAGTGGACCTCTCAAGCGCTTTGTGGCCTATGGTGAAAAAGGAAATATCTTCCCATAAAATCTAGACAGAAGGATTCTCAGAAGCAAATTTGAGATGTGTGTCCTCAACTAACAGAGTTGAACCTTTCTTTTGATACAGCAGTTTGGAAACACTCTTTTTGTAGAATCTGCAAGTGGATATTTGGATAACTGTGAAGATTTCGTTTTAAACGGGATATCTTCATATAAAATCTAGACAGAAGCATTCTCAGAAACGTCTTTGGGATGTCTGTCCTCAACTAACAGAGTTCAACCTTTCTTTTCATACAGTAATTTGGAAACACTTTATTTGCAGAATATGCAAGTGGATATTTGGATAACTGTGAAGATTTCGTTGGAAACGGGAATATCTTCATATAAAATCCAGACGGAAGGATTCTCAGGAACTTTTTCTGATGTGTGTCCTCAACTAACAGGGTTCAACCTTTCTTTTGGTAGAACAGTATGGAACCCCTCTTTTTGTAGAATCTCTAAGTGGATATTTGGATAGCTCTAAAGATTACGTTGGAAAAGGGAATATCTTCATCTAAAATCTAGACAGAAGCAGTCTCAGAAACAACTTTGTGATATCTGCATTCAAGTCACAGAGCTGAACATTCCCTTTCATAGTGCAGGTTTCAAACACTCTTTCTGCACTATCTGCAAGTGGACATTTCAAGCGCATTCTGGCCTATGGTGAAAAAGGAAACATCTTCTGATAAAATATACACAGAATCATTCTCAGAAACAAATTTGGGATGTGTGTCCTCAACTAACAGAGTTGAACCTCACTTTTGACACAGCAGTTTGGAAACACTCTTTTTGTAGAATCTGCATGTGGATATTTGGATAACTGTGAAGATTTCGCTGGAAACGGGAATATCTTCATATAAAATCTAGACAGAAGCATTCTCAGAAACTTGTTTGTGATGTCTGTCCTCATCTAACAGACTTCAACCTTTCCTTTGATACAGCAATATGGAAACACACTTTTTGCAGAATCTGCACGTGGATAATTTGGTATCTGTGAAGATTTCTTTGGAAACGGGAATATCTTCATATGAAATCTAGACAGAAGCATTCTCAGAAACTTCTTTGTGATTTGTGTCCTGAACTAACAGAGTTCAACCTTTCTTCTCATACAGCAGTTTGGAAACGCTCTTTTTGCAGAATCTGCAAGTGGATATTTGGATAACTGTGAAGATTTCGCTGGAAACGGGAATATCTTCAAATAAAATCTAGACAGAAGCATTCTCAGAAACTTTTTTGTGATGTGTGTCCTCAACTAACAGAGTTCAACCTTTCTTTTCATACAGTAATTTGGAAACACTTTATTTGTAGAATCTGCAAGTGGATATTTGGATAACTGTGAAGATTTCGTTGGAAACGGGAATATCTTCATAGAAAATCTAGACAGAAGCATTCTCAGAAACTTCTTTGTGATGTGTGTCCTCAACTAACAGAGTTCAACCGTTCTTTTCATACAGCAATTTATAAAAACTTTTCTTGTAGAATATGCAAGTGGACATTTGGATTACTCTGAAGATTTCGTTGGAAACGGGAAAATCTTCATATAAAATCCAGACGGAAGGATTCTCAGGAACTTTTTCTGATGTGTGTCCTCAACTAACAGGGTTCAACCTTTCTTTTGGTAGAACAGTATGGAACCCCACTTTTTGTAGAATCTCTAAGTGGATATTTGGATAGCTCTAAAGATTACGTTGGAAAAGGGAATATCTTCATCTAAAATCTAGACAGAAGCAGTCTCAGAAACAACTTTGTGATATCTGCATTCAAGTCACAGAGCTGAACATTCCCTTTCATAGTGCAGGTTTCAAACACTCTTTCTGCACTATCTGCAAGTGGACATTTCAAGCGCATTCAGGCCTATGGTGAAAAAGGAAACATCTTCTGATAAAATATACACAGAATCATTCTCAGAAACAAATTTGGGATGTGTGTCCTCAACTAACAGAGTTGAACCTCACTTTTGACACAGCAGTTTGGAAACACTCTTTTTGTAGAATCTGCAAGTGGATATTTGGATAACTGTGAAGATTTCGCTGGAAACGGGAATATCTTCATATAAAATCTAGACAGAAGCATTCTCAGAAACTTCTGTGTGATGTCTGTCCTCAACTAACAGAGTTCAACCTTTCTTTTCATACAGCAATTTGGAAACCCTTTTTTTGTAGAATAAGCAAGTGGATATTTGGATAACTGTGAAGATTTCGTTGGAAACGGGAAAAGCTCCATATAAAATCCAGACGGAAGGATTCTCAGGAACTTTTTCTGATGTGTGTCCTCAACTAACAGGGTTCAACCTTTCTTTTGGTAGAACAGTATGGAACCCCTCTTTTTGTAGAATCTCTAAGTGGATATTTGGATAGCTCTAAAGATTACGTTGGAAAAGGGAATATCTTCATCTAAAATCTAGACAGAAGCAGTCTCAGAAACAACTTTGTGATATCTGCATTCAAGTCACAGAGCTGAACATTCCCTTTCATAGTGCAGGTTTCAAACACTCTTTCTGCACTATCTGCAAGTGGACATTTCAAGCGCATTCAGGCCTATGGTGAAAAAGGAAACATCTTCTGATAAAATATACACAGAATCATTCTCAGAAACAAATTTGGGATGTGTGTCCTCAACTAACAGAGTTGAACCTCACTTTTGACACAGCAGTTTGGAAACACTCTTTTTGTAGAATCTGCAAGTGGATATTTGGATAACTGTGAAGATTTCGCTGGAAACGGGAATATCTTCACATAAAATCTAGACAGAAGCATTCTCAGAAACTTGTTTGTGATGTCTGTCCTCATCTAACAGACTTCAACCTTTCCTTTGATACAGCAATATGGAAACACACTTTTTGCAGAATCTGCACGTGGATAATTGGATAACTGTGAAGATTTCTTTGGAAACGGGAATATCTTCATATGAAATCTAGACAGAAGCATTCTCAGAAACTTCTTTGTGATGTGTGTCCTGAACTAACAGAGTTCAACATTTCTTCTCATACAGCAGTTTGGAAACGCTCTTTTTGCAGAATCTGCAAGTGGATAATTGGATATCTGTGAAGATTTCGTTGGAAACGGGAGTATCTTCATATAAAATGTAGACAGAAGCATTCTCAGAGACTTGTTTGTGATGTCTGTCCTCAACTAACAGAGTTCAACCTTTCTTTTGATACAGCAATTTGCAAACACACTTTTTGTGGAATCTTCAAGTGGATGTTTGGATAACTGTGAAGATTTTGCTGGAAACTGGAATATCTTCATATAAAATCTGGACCGAAGCATTCTCAGAAACTTCTTTGTGATGTGTGTCCTCAACAAACAGAGTTCAACGTTTCTTTTGATAGAGCAGTTTGGAAACACTCTTTCTTTGGAATCTCTAAGTGGATATTTGGATAGCTCTAACTATTTCTTGGAAACGGGAATATCTTCATCTAAAATCTAGACAGAAGCACTCTCAGAAACAACTTTGTGACATCAGCATTCAAGTCACAGTGCTGAACATTCCCTTTCATAGAGCGGGATTGAAACACTCTTTCTGTACTCTCCGCAAGTGGACCTCTCAAGCGCTTTGAGGCCTATGGTGAAAAAGGAAATATCTTCCCATAAAATCTAGACAGAAGGATTCTCAGAAGCAAATTTGAGATGTGTGTCCTCAACTAACAGAGTTGAACCTTTCTTTTGATACAGCAGTTTGGAAACACTCTTTTTGTAGAATCTGCAAGTGGATATTTGGATAACTGTGAAGATTTCACTTTAAACGGGAATATCTTCATATAAAATCTAGACAGAAGCATTCTCAGAAACTTCTTTGTGATGTCTGTCCTCAACTAACAGAGTTCAACCTTTCTTTTCATACAGTAATTTGGAAACACTTTATTTGCAAAATATGCAAGTGGATATTTGGATAACTGTGAAGATTTCGTTGGAAACGGGAATATCTTCATAGAAAATCTAGACAAAAGCATTCTCAGAAACTTCTTTGTGATGTCTGTCCTCAACTAACAGAGTTCAAACTTTCTTTTCATACAGCAATTTGGAAACCCATTTTTTGTAGAATATGCAAGTGGATATTTGGATAACTGTGAAGATTTCGTTGGAAACGGGAAAATCTTCATATAAAATCCAGGCGGAAGGATTCTCAGGAACTTTTTCTGATGTGTGTCCTCAACTAACAGGGTTCAACCTTTCTTTTGGTAGAACAGTATGGAACCCCTCTTTTTGTAGAATCTCTAAGTGGATATTTGGATAGCTCTAAAAATTACGTTGGAAAAGGGAATAGCTTCATCGAAAATCTAGACAGAAGCAGTCTCAGAAACAACTTTGTGATATCTGCATTCAAGTCACAGAGCTGAACATTCCCTTTCATAGTGCAGGTTTCAAACACTCTTTCTGCACTATCTGCAAGTGGACATTTCAAGCGCATTCAGGCCTATGGTGAAAAAGGAAACATCTTCTGATAAAATATACACAGAATCATTCTCAGAAACAAATTTGGGATGTGTGTCCTCAACTAACAGAGTTGAACCTCACTTTTGACACAGCAGTTTGGAAACACTCTTTTTGTAGAATCTGCAAGTGGATATTTGGATAACTGTGAAGATTTCACTGGAAACGGGAATATCTTCATATAAAATCTAGACAGAAGCATTCCCAGAAACTTGTTTCTGATGTCTGTCCTCATCTAACAGAGTTCAACCTTTCTTTAGATACAGCAATTTGGAAACACACTTTTTGCAGAATCTGCAAGTGGATATTTGGATAACTGTGAAGATTTCGTTGGAAACGGGAATATCTTCATATAACATTCAGACGGAAGGATTCTCAGAAACTTTTTCTGATGTGTGTCCTCAACTTACAGGGTTCAACCTTCCTTTTGATAGAACAGTTTGGAAACCCTCTTTTTGTAGAATCTCTAAGTGGATATTTGGATAGCTCTAAAGATTACATTGGAAAAGGGAATATCTTCATCTAAAATCTAGACAGAAGCACTCTCAGAAACAACTTTGTGATATCTGCATTCAAGTCACAGAGCTGAACATTCCCTTTCATAGAGCGGATTGAAAAACTCTTTCTGTACCCTCTGCAAGTGGACCTCTCAAGCGCTTTGAAGCCTATGGTGAAAAAGGAAATATCTTCTGATAAAATATACACAGAATCATTCTCAGAAACAAATTTGGGATGTGTGTCCTCAACTAACAGAGTTGAACCTCACTTTTGACACAGCAGTTTGGAAACACTCTTTTTGTAGAATCTCTAAGTGGATATTTGGATAGCTCTAATGATTACGTAGGAAACGGGAATATCTTCATCTAAAATCTAGACAGAAGCACTCTCAGAAACAACTTTGTGATATCTGCATTCAAGTCACAGAGCTGAACATTCCCTTTCATAGAGCGGGATTGAAACACTCTTTCTGTACTCTCTGCAAGTGGACCTCTCAAGCGCTTTGGGGCTTAAGGTGAAAAAGGAAATATCTTCCCATAAAATCTAGACAGAAGGATTCTCAGAAGCAAATTTGAGATGTGTGTCCTCAACTAACAGAGTTGAACCTTTCTTTAGATACAGCAGTTTGCAAACACTCTTTTTGTGGAATCTGCAATTGGATATTTGGATAACTGTGAAGATTTCGCTGGAAACGGAAATATCTTCAAATAAAATCTCGACAGAAGCATTCTCAGAAACCTCTTTGTGATGTGTGCCCTCAACTAACAGAGTTCAACCTTTCTTTTCATACAGTAATTTGGAAACAATTTATTTGTAGAATATGCAAGTGGATATTTGGATAACTGTGAAGATTTCGTTGGAGACGGGAATATATTCATAGAAAATCTAGACGGAAGCATTCTCAGAAACTTCTTTGTGATGTGTGTCCTCAACTAACAGAGTTCAACCTTTCTTTTCATACAGCAATTTGGAAACACTTTTTTTGTAGGATATGCAAGTTGATATTTGGATAACTGTGAAGATTTCGTTGGAAACGGGAAAATCTTCATATAAAATCCAGACGGAAGGATTCTCAGGAACTTTTTCTGATGTGTGTCCTCAACTAACAGGGTTCAACCTTTCTTTTGGTAGAACAGTATGGAACCCCTCTTTTTGTAGAATCTCTAAGTGGATATTTGGATAGCTCTAAAGATTACGTTGGAAAAGGGAATATCTTCATCTAAAATCTAGACAGAAGCAGTCTCAGAAACAACTTTGTGATATCTGCATTCAAGTCACAGAGCTGAACATTCCCTTTCATAGTGCAGGTTTCAAACACTCTTTCTGCACTATCTGCAAGTGGACATTTCAAGCGCATTCAGGCCTATGGTGAAAAAGGAAACATCTTCTGATAAAATATACACAGAATCATTCTCAGAAACAAATTTGGGATGTGTGTCCTCAACTAACAGAGTTGAAACTCACTTTTGACACAGCAGTTTGGAAACACTCTTTTTGTAGAATCTGCAAGTGGATATTTGGATAACTGTGAAGATTTCGCTGGAAACGGGAATATCTTCATATAAAATCTAAACAGAAGCATTCTCAGAAACTTCTTTGTGATGTCTGTCCTCAACTAACAGAGTTCAACCTTCCTTTTCATACAGCAATTTGGAAACCCTTTTTTGTAGAATATGCAAGTGGATATTTGGATAACTGTGAAGATTTCGTTGGAAACGGGAAAATCTTCATATAAAATCCAGAGGGAAGGATTCTCAGGAACTTTTTCTGATGTGTGTCCTCAACTAACAGGGTTCAACCTTTCTTTTGGTAGAACAGTATGGAAACCCTCTTTTTGTAGAATCTCTAAGTGGATATTTGGATAGCTCTAAAGATTACGTTGGAAAAGGGAATATCTTCATCTAAAATCTAGACAGAAGCATTCTCAGAAACTTGTTTGTGATGTCTGTCCTCATCTAACAGACTTCAACCTTTCCTTTGATACAGCAATATGGAAACACACTTTTTGCAGAATCTGCACGTGGATAATTGGATAACTGTGAAGATTTCTTTGGAAACGGGAATATCTTCATATGAAATCTAGACAGAAGCATTCTCAGAAACTTCTTTGTGATGTGTGTCCTGAACTAACAGAGTTCAACCTTTCTTCTCATACAGCAGTTTGGAAACGCTCTTTTTGCAGAATCTGCAAGTGGATATTTGGATAACTGTGAAGATTTCGTTGGAAACGGGAATATCTTCATATAAAATCTAGACAGAAGCATTCTCAGAAACTTCTTTGTGATGTCTGTCCTAAACTAACAGAGTTCAACCTTTCTTTTGATAAAGCAGTTTGGAAACACTCTTTCTGTGGAATCTCTAAGTGGATATTTGGATAGCTCTAACGATTTTGTTGGAAACGGGAATATCTTCATCCAAAATCTAGACAGAAGCACTCTCAGAAACAACTTTGTGACATCTGCATTCAAGTAACAGAGCTGAACATTCCCTTTCAAAGAGCAGGATTGAAACACTCTTTCTGTACTATCTGCAAGTGCACATGTCAAGCGGTTTCAGGCCTATGGTGAAAAAGGAAATATCTTCCAATAAAATCTGAACAGAAGCATTCTCAGAAACAAATTTGAGATATGTGTCCCCAACTAACAGAGTTGAACCTTTCTTTTTATACAGCAGTTTGGAAACACTCTTTTTGTGGAATCTGCAAGGGGATATTTGGATAACTGTGAAGATTTCGCTGGAAACGGGAATATCTTCACATAAAATCAAGATAGAAGCATTCTCAGAAACTTGTTTGTGATGTCTGTCCACATCTAACAGAGTTCAACCTTTCCTTTGATACAGCAATTTGGAAATACCCTTTTTGTAGAATCGGCAAGTGGATATTTGGATAACTGTGAAGATTTCGTTGGAAACGGGAATATCTTCACAGAAAATCTAGACAGAAGCATTCTCAGAAACTTCTTTGTGATGTGTGTCCTCAACTAACAGAGTTCAATCTTTCTTTTCATACAGCAATTTGGAAAAACTTTTCTTGTAGAATATGCAAGTGGATATTTGGATTACTGTGAAGATTTCGTTGGAAACGGGAAAATCTTCATATAAAATCCAGACGGAAGGATTCTCAGAAACTTTTTCTGATGTGTGTCCTCAACTTACAAGGTTCAACCTTTCTTTTGATAGAAGAGTTTGGAAACCCTCTTTTTGTAGAATCTCTAAGTGGATATTTTGATAGCTCTAACGATTACGTAGGAAACGGGAATATCTTCATCTAAAATCTAGACAGAAGCACTCTCAGAAACAACTTTGTGATATCTGCATTCAAGTCACAGAGCTTAACGTTCCCTTTCATAGTGCAGGTTTGAAACACTCTTTCTGCTCTATCTGCAGGTGGACATTTCAAGCGCTTTCAGGCCTATGGTGAAGAAGGAAATATCTTCCGATAAAATCTACACAGAATCATTCTCAGAAACAAATTTGGGATGTGTGTCCTCAACAAACAGAGTTGATCCACACTTTTGATACAGCAGTTTGGAAACACAGTTTTTGTAGAATCTGCAAGTGGATATTTTGGTAACTGTGAAGATTTCGCTGGAAACGGGAATATCTTCATATAAAATATAGACAGAAGCATTCCCAGAAACTTGTTTGTGATGTCTGTCCTCATCTAACAGAGTTCAACCTTTCTTTTGATACAGCAATTTGGAAACACACTTTTTGCAGAATCTGCAAGTGGATATTTGGATAACTGTGAAGATTTCGTTGGAAACGGGAATATCTTCATATAAATTCCAGACGGAAGGATTCTCAGAAACTTTTTCTGATGTGTGTCCTCAACTAACAGGGTTCAACCTTTCTTTTGGTAGAACAGTATGGAACCCCTCTTTTTGTAGAATCTCTAAGTGGATATTTGGATAGCTCTAAAGATTACGTTGGAAAAGGGAATATCTTCATCTAAAATCTAGACAGAAGCAGTCTCAGAAACAACTTTGTGATATCTGCATTCAAGTCACAGAGCTGAACATTCCCTTTCATAGTGCAGGTTTCAAACACTCTTTCTGCACTATCTGCAAGTGGACATTTCAAGCGCATTCAGGCCTATGGTGAAAAAGGAAACATCTTCTGATAAAATATACACAGAATCATTCTCAGAAACAAATTTGGGATGTGTGTCCTCAACTAACAGAGTTGAAACTCACTTTTGACACAGCAGTTTGGAAACACTCTTTTTGTAGAATCTGCAAGTGGATATTTGGATAACTGTGAAGATTTCGCTGGAAACGGGAATATCTTCATATAAAATCTAAACAGAAGCATTCTCAGAAACTTCTTTGTGATGTCTGTCCTCAACTAACAGAGTTCAACCTTCCTTTTCATACAGCAATTTGGAAACCCTTTTTTGTAGAATATGCAAGTGGATATTTGGATAACTGTGAAGATTTCGTTGGAAACGGGAAAATCTTCATATAAAATCCAGAGGGAAGGATTCTCAGGAACTTTTTCTGATGTGTGTCCTCAACTAACAGGGTTCAACCTTTCTTTTGGTAGAACAGTATGGAAACCCTCTTTTTGTAGAATCTCTAAGTGGATATTTGGATAGCTCTAAAGATTACGTTGGAAAAGGGAATATCTTCATCTAAAATCTAGACAGAAGCATTCTCAGAAACTTGTTTGTGATGTCTGTCCTCATCTAACAGACTTCAACCTTTCCTTTGATACAGCAATATGGAAACACACTTTTTGCAGAATCTGCACGTGGATAATTGGATAACTGTGAAGATTTCTTTGGAAACGGGAATATCTTCATATGAAATCTAGACAGAAGCATTCTCAGAAACTTCTTTGTGATGTGTGTCCTGAACTAACAGAGTTCAACCTTTCTTCTCATACAGCAGTTTGGAAACGCTCTTTTTGCAGAATCTGCAAGTGGATATTTGGATAACTGTGAAGATTTCGTTGGAAACGGGAATATCTTCATATAAAATCTAGACAGAAGCATTCTCAGAAACTTCTTTGTGATGTCTGTCCTAAACTAACAGAGTTCAACCTTTCTTTTGATAAAGCAGTTTGGAAACACTCTTTCTGTGGAATCTCTAAGTGGATATTTGGATAGCTCTAACGATTTTGTTGGAAACGGGAATATCTTCATCCAAAATCTAGACAGAAGCACTCTCAGAAACAACTTTGTGACATCTGCATTCAAGTAACAGAGCTGAACATTCCCTTTCAAAGAGCAGGATTGAAACACTCTTTCTGTACTATCTGCAAGTGCACATGTCAAGCGGTTTCAGGCCTATGGTGAAAAAGGAAATATCTTCCAATAAAATCTGAACAGAAGCATTCTCAGAAACAAATTTGAGATATGTGTCCCCAACTAACAGAGTTGAACCTTTCTTTTTATACAGCAGTTTGGAAACACTCTTTTTGTGGAATCTGCAAGGGGATATTTGGATAACTGTGAAGATTTCGCTGGAAACGGGAATATCTTCACATAAAATCAAGATAGAAGCATTCTCAGAAACTTGTTTGTGATGTCTGTCCACATCTAACAGAGTTCAACCTTTCCTTTGATACAGCAATTTGGAAATACCCTTTTTGTAGAATCGGCAAGTGGATATTTGGATAACTGTGAAGATTTCGTTGGAAACGGGAATATCTTCACAGAAAATCTAGACAGAAGCATTCTCAGAAACTTCTTTGTGATGTGTGTCCTCAACTAACAGAGTTCAATCTTTCTTTTCATACAGCAATTTGGAAAAACTTTTCTTGTAGAATATGCAAGTGGATATTTGGATTACTGTGAAGATTTCGTTGGAAACGGGAAAATCTTCATATAAAATCCAGACGGAAGGATTCTCAGAAACTTTTTCTGATGTGTGTCCTCAACTTACAAGGTTCAACCTTTCTTTTGATAGAAGAGTTTGGAAACCCTCTTTTTGTAGAATCTCTAAGTGGATATTTTGATAGCTCTAACGATTACGTAGGAAACGGGAATATCTTCATCTAAAATCTAGACAGAAGCACTCTCAGAAACAACTTTGTGATATCTGCATTCAAGTCACAGAGCTTAACGTTCCCTTTCATATTGCAGGTTTGAAACACTCTTTCTGCTCTATCTGCAGGTGGACATTTCAAGCGCTTTCAGGCCTATGGTGAAGAAGGAAATATCTTCCGATAAAATCTACACAGAATCATTCTCAGAAACAAATTTGGGATGTGTGTCCTCAACAAACAGAGTTGATCCACACTTTTGATACAGCAGTTTGGAAACACAGTTTTTGTAGAATCTGCAAGTGGATATTTTGGTAACTGTGAAGATTTCGCTGGAAACGGGAATATCTTCATATAAAATATAGACAGAAGCATTCCCAGAAACTTGTTTGTGATGTCTGTCCTCATCTAACAGAGTTCAACCTTTCTTTTGATACAGCAATTTGGAAACACACTTTTTGCAGAATCTGCAAGTGGATATTTGGATAACTGTGAAGATTTCGTTGGAAACGGGAATATCTTCATATAAATTCCAGACGGAAGGATTCTCAGAAACTTTTTCTGATGTGTGTCCTCAACTTACAGGGTTCAACCTTTCTTTTGATAGAACAGTTTGGGAACCCTCTTTTTGTAGAATCTCTAAGTGGATATTTGGATAGCTCTAATGATTACGTAGGAAACGGGAATATCTTCATCTAAAATCTAGACAGAAGCACTCTCAGAAACAACTTTGTGATATCTGCATACAAGTCACAGAGCTGAACATTCCCTTTCATAGAGCGGGATTGAAACACTCTTTCTGTACTCTCTGCAAGTGGACCTCTCAAGCGCTTTGAGGCCTATGGTGAAAAAGGAAATATCTTCCCATAAAATCTAGACCGAAGGATTCTCAGAAGCAAATTTGAGATGTGTGTCCTCAACTAACAGAGTTGAACCTTTCCTTTGATACAGCAGTTTGGAAACACTCTTTTTGTAGAATCTGCAAGTGGATATTTGGATAACTGTGAAGATTTCGCTGGAAACGGGAATATCTTCAAATAAAATCTAGACAGAAGCATTCTCAGAAACTTCTTTGTGATGTGTGTCCTCAACTAACAGAGTTCAACCTTTCTTTTCATACAGTAATTTGGAAACACATTATTTGTAGAATATTCAAGTGGATATTTGGATAACTGTGAAGATTTCTTTGGAAACGGGAATATCTTCATAGAAAATCTAGACAGAAGCCTTCTCAGAAACTTCTTTGTGATGTGTGTCCTCAACTAACAGAGTTCAACCTTTCTTTTCATACAGCAGTTTGGAAACACTTTTTTTGTAGAATATGCAAGTGGATATTAGGATAACTGTGAAGATTTCGTTGGAAACGGGAAAATCTTCATATAAAATCCAGACGGAAGGATTCTCAGGAACTTTTTCTGATGTGTGTCCTCAACTAACAGGGTTCAACCTTTCTTTTGGTAGAACAGTATGGAACCCCTCTTTTTGTAGAATCTCTAAGTGGATATTTGGATAGCTCTAAAGGTTACGTTGGAAAAGGGAATATCTTCATCTAAAATCTAGACAGAAGCAGTCTCAGAAACAACTTTGTGATATCTGCATTCAAGTCACAGAGCTGAACATTCCCTTTCATAGTGCACGTTTGAAGCACTCTTTCTGCACTATCTGCAAGTGGACATTTCAAGCGCATTCAGGCCTATGGTGAAAAAGGAAACATCTTCTGATAAAATATACACAGAATCATTCTCAGAAACAAATTTGGGATGTGTGTCCTCAACTAACAGAGTTGAACCTCACTTTTGACACAGCAGTTTGGAAACACTCTTTTTGTAGAATCTACCAGGGGATATTTGGAGAACTGCGAAGATTTCGCTGGAAACGGGAATATCTTCATACAAAATGTAGACAGAAGCATTCTCAGAAACTTGTTTGTGATGTCTGTCCTCAACTAACAGAGTTCAACCTTTCTTTTGATACAGCAATTTGCAAACACACTTTTTGTGGTATCTTCAAGTGGATATTTGGATAACTGTGAAGATTTCTCTGGAAACGGGAATATCTTCATATAAAATCTGGACAGAAGCATTCTCAGAAACTTCTTTGTGATGTGTGTCCTCAACAAACAGAGTTCAACGTTTCTTTTGATAGAGCAGTTTGGAAACACTCTTTCTTTGGAATCTCTAAGTGGATATTTGGATAGCTCTAACGATTTCGTTGGAAACGGGAATATCTTCATCTAAAATCTAGACAGAAGCACTCTCAGAAACAACTTTGTGACATCAGCATTCAAGTCACAGTGCTGAACATTCCCTTTCATAGAGCGGGATTGAAACACTCTTTCTGTACTCTCCGCAAGTGGACATCTCAAGCGCTTTGAGGCCTATGGTGAAAAAGGAAATATCTTCCCATAAAATCTAGACAGAAGGATTCTCAGAAGCAAATTTGAGATGTGGGTCCTCAACTAACAGAGTTGAACCTTTCTTTTGATACAGCAGTTTGCAAACACTCTTTTTGTAGAATCTGCAAGTGGATATTTGGATAACTGTGAAGATTTCGTTTTAAACGGGAATATCTTCATATAAAATCTAGATAGAAGCATTCTCAGAAACTTCTTTGTGATGTCTGTCCTCAACTAACAGAGTTCAACCTTTCTTTTCATACAGTAATTTGGAAACACTTTATTTGCAGAATATGCAAGTGGATATTTGGATAACTGTGAAGATTTCGTTGGAAACGGGAATATCTTCATATAAAATCTAGACAGAAGCATTCTCAGAAACTTCTTTGTGACGTCTGTCCTCAACTAACAGAGTTCAACCTTTCTTTTCATACAGCAATTTGGAAACCCTTTTTTTGTAGAATATGCAAGTGGATATTTGGATAACTGTGAAGATTTCGTTGGAAACGGGAAAATCCTCATATAAAATCCAGACGGAAGGATTCTCAGGAACTTTTTCTGATGTGTGTCCTCAACTAACAGGTTTCAGCCTTTCTTTTGGTAGAACAGTATGGAACCCCTCTTTTTGTAGAATCTCTAAGTGGATATTTGGATAGCTCTAAAGATTACGTTGGAAAAGGGAATATCTTCATCTAAAATCTAGACAGAAGCAGTCTCAGAAACAACTTTGTGATATCTGCATTCAAGTCACAGAGCTGAACATTCCCTTTCATAGTGCAGGTTTCAAACACTCTTTCTGCACTATCTGCAAGTGCACATTTCAAGCGCATTCAGGCCTATGGTGAAAAAGGAAACATCTTCTGATAAAATATACACAGAATCATTCTCAGAAACAAATTTGGGATGTGTGTCCTCAACTAACAGAGTTGAACCTCACTTTTGACACAGCAGTTTGGAAACACACTTTTTGTAGAATCTGCAAGTGGATATTTGGATAACTGTGAAGATTTCGCTGGAAACGGGAATATCTTCATATAAAATCTAGACAGAAGCATTCTCAGAAACTTGTTTGTGATGTCTGTCCTCATCTAACAGACTTCAACCTTTCCTTTGATACAGCAATATGGAAACACACTTTTTGTAGAATCTGCACGTGGATAATTGGATAACTGTGAAGATTTCTTTGGAAACGGGAATATCTTCGTATGAAATCTAGACAGAAGCATTCTCAGAAACTTCTTTGTGACGTGTGTCCTGAACTAACAGAGTTCAACCTTTCTTCTCATACAGCAGTTTGGAAACGCTCTTTTTGCAGAATCTGCAAGTGGATATTTGGATAACTGTGAAGATTTCGTTGGAAACGGGAATATCTTCATATAAAATCTAGACAGAAGCATTCTCAGAAACTTCTTTGTGATGCGTGTCCTCTACTAACAGAGTTCAACCTTTCTTTTGATAGAGCAGTTTGGAAACACTCTTTCTGTGGAATCTCTAAGTGGATATTTGGATAGCTCTAACGATTTTGTTGGAAACGGGAATATCTTCATCCAAAATCTAGACAGAAGCACTCTCAGAAACAACTTTGTGACATCTGCATTCAAGTAACAGAGCTGAACATTCCCTTTCATAGAGCAGGATTGAAACACTCTTTCTGTACTATCTGCAAGTGGACATGTCAAGCGGTTTCAGGCCTATGGTGAAAAAGGAAATATCTTCCAATAAAATCTGAACAGAAGCATTCTCAGAAACAAATTTGAGATATGTGTCCCCAACTAACAGAGTTGAACCTTTCTTTTTATACAGCAGTTTGGAAACACTCTTTTTGTGGAATCTGCAAGGGGATATTTGGATAACTGTGAAGATTTCGCTGGAAACGGGAATATCTTCACATAAAATCAAGACAGAAGCATTCTCAGAAACTTGTTTGTGATGTCTGTCCACATCTAACAGAGTTCAACCTTTCCTTTGATACAGCAATTTGGAAATACCCTTTTTGTAGAATCGGCAAGTGGATATTTGGATAACTGTGAAGATTTCGTTGGAAACGGGAATATCTTCATAGAAAATCTAGACAGAAGTATTCTCAGAAACTTCTTTGTGATGTGTGTCCTCAACTAAAAGAGTTCAACCTTTCTTTTCATGCAGCAATTTGGAAACACTTTTTTTGTAGAATATGCAAGTGGATATTTGGATAACTGTGATGATTTCGTTGGAAACGGGAAAATCTTCATATAAAATCCAGACGGAAGGATTCTCAGAAACTTTTTCTGATGTGTGTCCTCAACTAACAGGGTTCAACCTTTCTTTTGGTAGAACAGTATGGAACCCCTCTTTTTGTAGAATCTCTAAGTGGATATTTGGATAGCTCTAAAGATTACGTTGGAAAAGGGAATATCTTCATCTAAAATCTAGACAGAAGCAGTGTCAGAAACAACTTTGTGATATCTGCATTCAAGTCACAGAGCTGAACATTCCCTTTCATAGTGCAGGTTTCAAACACTCTTTCTGCACTATCTGCAAGTGCACATTTCAAGCGCATTCAGGCCTATGGTGAAAAAGGAAACATCTTCTGATAAAATATACACAGAATCATTCTCAGAAACAAATTTGGGATGTGTGTCCTCAACTAACAGAGTTGAACCTCACTTTTGACACAGCAGTTTGGAAACACTCTTTTTGTAGAATCTGCAAGTGGATATTTGGATAACTGTGAAGATTTCGCTGGAAACGGGAATATCTTCATATAAAATCTAGACAGAAGCATTCTCAGAAACTTGTTTGTGATGTCTGTCCTCATCTAACAGACTTCAACCTTTCCTTTGATACAGCAATATGGAAACACACTTTTTGCAGAATCTGCACGTGGATAATTGGATAACTGTGAAGATTTCTTTGGAAACGGGAATATCTTCATATGAAATCTAGACAGAAGCATTCTCAGAAACTTCTTTGTGATGTGTGTCCTGAACTAACAGAGTTCAACCTTTCTTCTCATACAGCAGTTTGGAAACGCTCTTTTTGCAGAATCTGCAAGTGGATATTTGGATAACTGTGAAGATTTTGCTGGAAACGGGAATATCTTCATATAAAATCTGGACAGAAGCATTCTCAGAAACTACTTTGTGATGTGTGTCCTCAACAAGCAGAGTTCAACGTTTCTTTTGATAGAGCAGTTTGGAAACACCCTTTCTTTGGAATCTCTAAGTGGATATTTGGATAGCTCTAACAATTTCGTTGGAAACGGGAATATCTTCATCTAAAATCTAGACAGAAGCACTCTCAGAAACAACTTTGTGACATCAGCATTCAAGTCACAGTGCTGAACATTCCCTTTCATAGAGCGGGATTGAAACACTCTTTCTGTACTCTCCGCAAGTGGACCTCTCTAGCGCTTTGAGGCCTATGGTGAAAAAGGAAATATCTTCCCATAAAATCTAGACAGAAGGATTCTCAGAAGCAAATTTGAGATGTGTGTCCTCAACTAACAGAGTTGAACCTTTCTTTTGATACAGCAGTTTGGAAACACTCTTTTTGTAGAATCTGCAAGTGGATATTTGCATAAATGTGAAGATTTCATTTTAAACGGGAATATCTTCATATAAAATCTAGACAGAAGCATTCTCATTAACTTCTTTGTGATGTCTGTCCTCAACTAACAGAGTTCAACCTTTCTTTTCATACAGTAATTTGGAAACACATTATTTGCAGAATATGCAAGTGGATATTTGGATAACTGTGAAGATTTCGTTGGAAACGGTAATATCTTCATAGAAAATCTAGACAGAAGCATTCTCAGAAACTTCTTTGTGATGTGTGTCCTCAACTAACAGAGTTCAACCTTTCTTTTCATACAGCAATTTGGAAACACTTTTTTTGTAGAATATGCAAGTGGATATTTGGATAACTGTGAAGATTTTGTTGGAAACGGGAAAATCTTCATATAAAATCCAGACGGAAAGATTCTCAGGAACTTTTTCTGATGTGTGTCCTCAACTAACAGGGTTCAACCTTTCTTTTGGTAGAACAGTATGGAACCCCTCTTTTTGTAGAATCTCTAAGTGGATATTTGGATAGCTCTAAAGATTACGTTGGAAAAGGGAATATCTTCATCTAAAATCTAGACAGAAGCAGTCTCAGAAACAACTTTGTGATATCTGCATTCAAGTCACAGAGCTGAACATTCCCTTTCTCAGTGCAGGTTTCAAACACTCTTTCTACACTATCTGCAAGTGGACATTTCAAGCGCATTCAGGCCTATGGTGAAAAAGGAAACATCTTCTGATAAAATATACACAGAATCATTCTCAGAAACAAATTTGGGATGTGTGTCCTCAACTAACAGAGTTGAACCTCACTTTTGACACAGCAGTTTGGAAACACTCTTTTTGTAGAATCTACCAGGGTATATTTGGAGAACTGCGAAATTTCGCTGGAAACGGGAATATCTTCATACAAAATGTAGACAGAAGCATTCTCAGAAACCTGTTTGTGATGTCTATCCTCAACTAACAGAGTTCAACATTTCTTTTGATACAGCAATTTGCAAACACACTTTTTGTGGAATCTTCAAGTGGATATTTGTATAACTGTGAAGATTTTGCTGGAAACGGGAATATCTTCATATAAAATCTGGACAGAAGCATTCTCAGAAACTTCTTTGTGATGTGTGTCCTCAACAAACAGAGTTCAACGTTTCTTTTGATAGAGCAGTTTGGAAACACTCTTTCTTTGGAATCTCTAGGTGGATATTTGGATAGCTCTAACAATTTCGTTGGAAACGGGAATATCTTCATCTAAAATCTAGACAGAAGCACTCTCAGAAACAACTTTGTGACATCAGCATTCAAGTCACAGTGCTGAACATTCCCTTTCATAGAGCGGGATTGAAACAGTCTTTCTGTACTCTCCACAAGTGGACTTCTCAAGCGCTTTGAGGCCTATGGTGAAAAAGGAAATATCTTCCCATAAAATCTAGACAGAAGGATTCTCAGAAGCAAATTTGAGATGTGTGTCCTCAACTAACAGAGTTGAACCTTTCTTTTGATACAGCAGTTTGGAAACACTCTTTTTGTAGAATCTGCAAGTGGATATTTGCATAAATGTGAAGATTTCATTTTAAACGGGAATATCTTCATATGAAATCTAGACAGAAGCATTCTCAGAAACTTCTTTGTGATGTCTGTCCTCAACTAACAGAGTTCAACCTTTCTTTTCATACAGTAATTTGGAAACACTTTATTTGCAGAATATGCAAGTGGATATTTGGATAACTGTGAAGATTTCGTTGGAAACGGGAATATCTTCATATAAAATCTAGACAGAAGCATTCTCAGAAACTTCTTTGTGATGTGTGTCCTCAACTAACAGAGTTCAACCTTTCTTTTCATACAGCAATTTGGAAACCCTTTTTTTGTAGAATATGCAAGTGGATATTTGGATAACTGTGAAGATTTCGTTGGAAACGGGAAAATCTTCATATAAAATCCAGACGGAAGGATTCTCAGGAACTTTTTCTGATGTGTGTCCTCAACTAACAGGGTTCAACCTTTCTTTTGGTAGAACAGTATGGAACCCCTCTTTTTGTAGAATCTCTAAGTGGATATTTGGATAGCTCTAAAGATTACGTTGGAAAAGGGAATATCTTCATCTAAAATCTAGACAGAAGCAGTCTCAGAAACAACTTTGTGATATCTGCATTCAAGTCACAGAGCTGAACATTCCCTTTCATAGTGCAGGTTTCAAACACTCTTTCTGCACTATCTGCAAGTGGACATTTCAAGCGCATTCAGGCCTATGGTGAAAAAGGAAACATCTTCTGATAAAATATACACAGAATCATTCTCAGAAACAAATTTGGGATGTGTGTCCTCAACTAACAGAGTTGAACCTCACTTTTGACACAGCAGTTTGGAAACACTCTTTTTGTAGAATCTGCATGTGGATATTTGGATAACTGTGAAGATTTCGCTGGAAACGGGAATATCTTCATATAAAATCTAGACAGAAGCATTCTCAGAAACTTGTTTGTGATGTCTGTCCTCATCTAACAGACTTCAACCTTTCCTTTGATACAGCAATATGGAAACACACTTTTTGCAGAATCTGCACGTGGATAATTTGGTAACTGTGAAGATTTCTTTGGAAACGGGAATATCTTCATATGAAATCTAGACAGAAGCATTCTCAGAAACTTCTTTGTGATGTGTGTCCTGAACTAACAGAGTTCAACCTTTCTTCTCATACAGCAGTTTGGAAACGCTCTTTTTGCAGAATCTGCAAGTGGATATTTGGATAACTGTGAAGATTTCGCTGGAAACGGGAATATCTTCAAATAAAATCTAGACAGAAGCATTCTCAGAAACTTTTTTGTGATGTGTGTCCTCAACTAACAGAGTTCAACCTTTCTTTTCATACAGTAATTTGGAAACACTTTATTTGTAGAATATGCAAGTGGATATTTGGATAACTGTGAAGATTTCGTTGGAAACGGGAATATCTTCATAGAAAATCTAGACAGAAGCATTCTCAGAAACTTCTTTGTGATGTGTGTCCTCAACTAACAGAGTTCAACCTTTCTTTTCATACAGCAATTTGGAAACACTTTTTTTGTAGAATATGCAAGTGGATATTTGGATAACTGTAAAGATTTCGTTGGAAACGGGAAAATCTTCATATAAAATCCAGACGGAAGGATTCTCAGGAACTTTTTCTGATGTGTGTCCTCAACTAACAGGGTTCAACCTTTCTTTTGGTAGAACAGTATGGAACCCCTCTTTTTGTAGAATCTCTAAGTGGATATTTGGATAGCTCTAAAGATTTCGTTGGAAAAGGGAATATCTTCATCTAAAATCTAGACAGAAGCAGTCTCAGAAACAACTTTGTGATATCTGCATTCAAGTCACAGAGCTGAACATTCCCTTTCATAGTGCAGGTTTCAAACACTCTTTCTGCACTATCTGCAAGTGGACATTTCAAGCGCATTCAGGCCTATGGTGAAAAAGGAAACATCTTCTGATAAAATATACACAGAATCATTCTCAGAAACAAATTTGGGATGAGTGTCCTCAACTAACAGAGTTGAACCTCACTTTTGACACAGCAGTTTGGAAACACTCTTTTTGTAGAATCTACCAGGGGATATTTGGAGAACTGCGAAGATTTCGCTGGAAACGGAAATATCTTCATACAAAATGTAGACAGAAGCATTCTCAGAAACTTGTTTGTGATGTCTGTCCTCAACTAACAGAGTTCAACCTTTCTTTTGATACAGCAATTTGCAAACACACTTTTTGTGGAATCTTCAAGTGGATATTTGGATAACTGTGAAGATTTTGCTGGAAACGGGAATATCTTCATATGAAATCTGGACAGAAGCATTCTCAGAAACTTCTTTGTGATGTGTGTCCTCAACAAACAGAGTTCAACGTTTCTTTTGATAGAGCAGTTTGGAAACACTCTTTCTTTGGAATCTCTAAGTGGATATTTTAATAGCTCTAACGATTTCGTTGGAAACGGGAATATCTTCATCTAAAATCTAGACAGAAGCACTCTCAGAAACAACTTTGTGACATCAGCATTCAAGTCACAGTGCTGAACATTCCCTTTCATAGAGCGGGATTGAAACACTCTTTCTGTACTCTCCGCAAGTGGACCTCTCAAGCGCTTTGTGGCCTATGGTGAAAAAGGAAATATCTTCCCATAAAATCTAGACAGAAGGATTCTCAGAAGCAAATTTGAGATGTGTGTCCTCAACTAACAGAGTTGAACCTTTCTTTTGATACAGCAGTTTGGAAACACTCTTTTTGTAGAATCTGCAAGTGGATATTTGGATAACTGTGAAGATTTCGTTTTAAACGGGATATCTTCATATAAAATCTAGACAGAAGCATTCTCAGAAACGTCTTTGGGATGTCTGTCCTCAACTAACAGAGTTCAACCTTTCTTTTCATACAGTAATTTGGAAACACTTTATTTGCAGAATATGCAAGTGGATATTTGGATAACTGTGAAGATTTCGTTGGAAACGGGAATATCTTCATATAAAATCCAGACGGAAGGATTCTCAGGAACTTTTTCTGATGTGTGTCCTCAACTAACAGGGTTCAACCTTTCTTTTGGTAGAACAGTATGGAACCCCTCTTTTTGTAGAATCTCTAAGTGGATATTTGGATAGCTCTAAAGATTACGTTGGAAAAGGGAATATCTTCATCTAAAATCTAGACAGAAGCAGTCTCAGAAATAACTTTGTGATATCTGCATTCAAGTCACAGAGCTGAACATTCCCTTTCATAGTGCAGGTTTCAAACACTCTTTCTGCACTATCTGCAAGTGGACATTTCAAGCGCATTCAGGCCTATGGTGAAAAAGGAAACATCTTCTGATAAAATATACACAGAATCATTCTCAGAAACAAATTTGGGATGTGTGT
This sequence comes from Gorilla gorilla gorilla, assembly GCF_029281585.2. NCBI lineage: Eukaryota > Metazoa > Chordata > Mammalia > Primates > Hominidae > Gorilla > Gorilla gorilla. The sequence goes on along the minus strand of NC_073241.2, from coordinate 33,462,705 downwards.
CCTCAACTAACAGAGTTGAACCTCACTTTTGACACAGCAGTTTGGAAACACTCTTTTTGTAGAATCTGCATGTGGATATTTGGATAACTGTGAAGATTTCGCTGGAAACGGGAATATCTTCATATAAAATATAGACAGAAGCATTCTCAGAAACTTGTTTGTGATGTCTGTCCTCATCTAACAGACTTCAACCTTTCCTTTGATACAGCAATATGGAAACACACTTTTTGCAGAATCTGCACGTGGATAATTTGGTAACTGTGAAGATTTCTTTGGAAACGGGAATATCTTCATATGAAATCTAGACAGAAGCATTCTCAGAAACTTCTTTGTGATGTGTGTCCTGAACTAACAGAGTTCAACCTTTCTTCTCATACAGCAGTTTGGAAACGCTCTTTTTGCAGAATCTGCAAGTGGATATTTGGATAACTGTGAAGATTTCGCTGGAAACGGGAATATCTTCAAATAAAATCTAGACAGAAGCATTCTCAGAAACTTTTTTGTGATGTGTGTCCTCAACTAACAGAGTTCAACCTTTCTTTTCATACAGTAATTTGGAAACACTTTATTTGTAGAATCTGCAAGTGGATATTTGGATAACTGTGAAGATTTCATTGGAAACGGGAATATCTTCATAGAAAATCTAGACAGAAGCATTCTCAGAAACTTCTTTGTGATGTGTGTCCTCAACTAACAGAGTTCAACCTTTCTTTTCATACAGCAATTTATAAAAACTTTTCTTGTAGAATATGCAAGTGGATATTTGGATTACTCTGAAGATTTCGTTGGAAACGGGAAAATCTTCATATAAAATCCAGACGGAAGGATTCTCAGGAACTTTTTCTGAAGTGTGTCCTCAACTTACAAGGTTCAACCTATCTTTTGATAGAAGAGTTTGGAAACCCTCTTTTTGTAGAATCTCTAAGTGGATATTTGGATAGCTCTAACGATTACTTAGGAAACGGGAATATCTTCATCTAAAATCTAGACAGAAGCACTCTCAGAAACAACTTTGTGATATCTGCATTCAAGTCACAGAGCTGAACATTCCCTTTCATAGAGCGGGATTGAAACACTCTTTCTGTACTCTCTGCAAGTGGACCTCTCAAGCGCTTTGGGGCCTATGGTGAAAAAGGAAATATCTTCCCATAAAATCTAGACAGAAGGATTCTCAGAAGCAAATTTGAGATGTGTGTCCTCAACTAACAGAGTTGAACCTTTCTTTTGATACAGCAGTTTGCAAACACTCTTTTTGTGGAATCTGCAAGTGGATATTTGGATAACTGTGAAGATTTCGCTGGAAACGGAAATATCTTCATATGAAATCTAGACAGAAGCATTCTCAGAAACTTGTTTGTGATGTCTGTCCACATCTAACAGAGTTCAACCTTTCCTTTGATACAGCAATTTGGAAATACCCTTTTTGTAGAATCTGCAAGTGGATATTTGGATAACTGTGAAGATTTCGTTGGAAACGGGAATATCTTCATAGAAAATCTAGACAGAAGCATTCTCAGAAACTTCTTTGTGATGTGTGTCCTCAACTAACAGAGTTCAACCTTTCTTTTCATACAGCAAGTTGGAAAAACATTTCTTGTAGAATATGGAAGTGGATATTTGGATTACTGTGAAGATTTCGTTGGAAACGGGAAAATCTTCATATAAAATCCAGACGGAAGGATTCTCAGGAACTTTTTCTGATGTGTGTCCTCAACTAACAGGGTTCAACCTTTCTTTTGGTAGAACAGTATGGAACCCCTCTTTTTGTAGAATCTCTAAGTGGATATTTGGATAGCTCTAAAGATTACGTTGGAAAAGGGAATATCTTCATCTAAAATCTAGACAGAAGCAGTCTCAGAAACAACTTTGTGATATCTGCATTCTAGTCACAGAGCTGAACATTCCCTTTCATAGTGCAGGTTTCAAACACTCTTTCTGCACTATCTGCAAGTGGACATTTCAAGCGCATTCAGGCCTATGGTGAAAAAGGAAACATCTTCTGATAAAATATACACAGAATCATTCTCAGAAACAAATTTGGGATGTGTGTCCTCAACTAACAGAGTTGAACCTCACTTTTGACACAGCAGTTTGGAAACACTCTTTTTGTAGAATCTGCATGTGGATATTTGGATAACTGTGAAGATTTCGCTGGAAACGGGAATATCTTCATATAAAATCTAGACAGAAGCATTCTCAGAAACTTGTTTGTGATGTCTGTCCTCATCTAACAGACTTCAACCTTTCCTTTGAAACAGCAATATGGAAACACACTTTTTGCAGAATCTGCACGTGGATAATTTGGTAACTGTGAAGATTTCTTTGGAAACGGGAATATCTTCATATGAAATCTAGACAGAAGCATTCTCAGAAACTTCTTTGTGATGTGTGTCCTGAACTAACAGAGTTCAACCTTTCTTCTCATACAGCAGTTTGGAAACGCTCTTTTTGCAGAATCTGCAAGTAGATATTTGGATAACTGTGAAGATTTCGCTGGAAACGGGAATATCTTCATATAAAATCTAGACAGAAGCATTCTCAGAAACTTTTTTGTGATGTGTGTCCTCAACTAACAGAGTTCAACCTTTCTTTTCATACAGTAATTTGGAAACACTTTATTTGTAGAATATGCAAGTGGATATTTGGATAACTGTGAAGATTTCGTTGGAAACGGGAATATCTTCATAGAAAATCTAGACAGAAGCATTCTCAGAAACTTCTTTGTGATGTGTGTCCTCAACTAACAGAGTTCAACCTTTCTTTTCATACAGCAATTTGGAAACACTTTTTTTGTAGAATATGCAAGTGGATATTTGGATAACTGTGAAGATTTCGTTGGAAACGGGAAAATCTTCATATAAAATCCAGACGGAAGGATTCTCAGGAACTTTTTCTGATGTGTGTCCTCAACTAACAGGGTTCAACCTTTCTTTTGGTAGAACAGTATGGAACCCCTCTTTTTGTACAATCTCTAAGTGGATATTTGGATAGCTCTAAAGATTACGTTGGAAAAGGGAATATCTTCATCTAAAATCTAGACAGAAGCAGTCTCAGAAACAACTTTGTGATATCTGCATTCAAGTCACAGAGCTGAACATTCCCTTTCATAGTGCAGGTTTCAAACACTCTTTCTGCACTATCTGCAAGTGGACATTTCAAGCGCATTCAGGCCTATGGTGAAAAAGGAAACATCTTCTGATAAAATATACACAGAATCATTCTCAGAAACAAATTTGGGATGAGTGTCCTCAACTAACAGAGTTGAACCTCACTTTTGACACAGCAGTTTGGAAACACTCTTTTTGTAGAATCTACCAGGGGATATTTGGAGAACTGCGAAGATTTCGCTGGAAACGGAAATATCTTCATACAAAATGTAGACAGAAGCATTCTCAGAAACTTGTTTGTGATGTCTGTCCTCAACTAACAGAGTTCAACCTTTCTTTTGATACAGCAATTTGCAAACACACTTTTTGTGGAATCTTCAAGTGGATATTTGGATAACTGTGAAGATTTTGCTGGAAACGGGAATATCTTCATATGAAATCTGGACAGAAGCATTCTCAGAAACTTCTTTGTTATGTGTGTCCTCAACAAACAGAGTTCAACGTTTCTTTTGATAGAGCAGTTTGGAAACACTCTTTCTTTGGAATCTCTAAGTGGATATTTTAATAGCTCTAACGATTTCGTTGGAAACGGGAATATCTTCATCTAAAATCTAGACAGAAGCACTCTCAGAAACAACTTTGTGACATCAGCATTCAAGTCACAGTGCTGAACATTCCCTTTCATAGAGCGGGATTGAAACACTCTTTCTGTACTCTCCGCAAGTGGACCTCTCAAGCGCTTTGTGGCCTATGGTGAAAAAGGAAATATCTTCCCATAAAATCTAGACAGAAGGATTCTCAGAAGCAAATTTGAGATGTGTGTCCTCAACTAACAGAGTTGAACCTTTCTTTTGATACAGCAGTTTGGAAACACTCTTTTTGTAGAATCTGCAAGTGGATATTTGGATAACTGTGAAGATTTCGTTTTAAACGGGATATCTTCATATAAAATCTAGACAGAAGCATTCTCAGAAACGTCTTTGGGATGTCTGTCCTCAACTAACAGAGTTCAACCTTTCTTTTCATACAGTAATTTGGAAACACTTTATTTGCAGAATATGCAAGTGGATATTTGGATAACTGTGAAGATTTCGTTGGAAACGGGAATATCTTCATATAAAATCCAGACGGAAGGATTCTCAGGAACTTTTTCTGATGTGTGTCCTCAACTAACAGGGTTCAACCTTTCTTTTGGTAGAACAGTATGGAACCCCTCTTTTTGTAGAATCTCTAAGTGGATATTTGGATAGCTCTAAAGATTACGTTGGAAAAGGGAATATCTTCATCTAAAATCTAGACAGAAGCAGTCTCAGAAACAACTTTGTGATATCTGCATTCAAGTCACAGAGCTGAACATTCCCTTTCATAGTGCAGGTTTCAAACACTCTTTCTGCACTATCTGCAGGTGGATATTTCAAGCGCATTCAGACCTATGGTGAAAAAGGAAACATCTTCTGATAAAATATACACAGAATCATTCTCAGAAACAAATTTGGGATGTGTGTCCTCAACTAACAGAGTTGAACCTCACTTTTGACACAGCAGTTTGGAAACACTCTTTTTGTAGAATCTGCAAGTGGATATTTGGATAACTGTGAAGATTTCGCAGGAAACGGGAACATCTTCATATAAAATCTAGACAGAAGCATTCTCAGAAACTTGTTTGTGATGTCTGTCCTCATCTAACAGACTTCAACCTTTCCTTTGATACAGCAATATGGAAACACACTTTTTGCGGAATCTGCACGTGGATAATTGAATAACTGTGAAGATTTCTTTGGAAACGGGAATATCTTCATATGAAATCTAGACAGAAGCATTCTCAGAAACTTCTTTGTGATTTGTGTCCTGAACTAACAGAGTTCAACCTTTCTTCTCATACAGCAGTTTGGAAACGCTCTTTTTGCAGAATCTGCAAGTGGATATTTGGATAACTGTGAAGATTTCGTTGGAAACGGGAATATCTTCATATGAAATCTAGACAGAAGCATTCTCAGAAACTTCTTTGTGATGCGTGTCCTCAACTAACAGAGTTCAACCTTTCTTTTGATAGAGCAGTTTGGAAACACTCTTTCTGTGGAATCTCTAAGTGGATATTTGGATAGCTCTAACGATTTTGTTGGAAACGGGAATATCTTCATCCAAAATCTAGACAGAAGCACTCTCAGAAACAACTTTGTGACATCTGCATTCAAGTAACAGAGCTGAACATTCCCTTTCATAGAGCAGGATTGAAACACTCTTTCTGTACTATCTGCAAGTGGACATGTCAAGCGGTTTCAGGCCTATGGTGAAAAAGGAAATATCTTCCAATAAAATCTGAACAGAAGCATTCTAAGAAACAAATTTGAGATATGTGTCCCCAACTAACAGAGTTGAACCTTTCTTTTTATACAGCAGTTTGGAAACACTCTTTTTGTGGAATCTGCAAGGGGATATTTGGATAACTGTGAAGATTTCGCTGGAAACGGGAATATGTTCACATAAAACCAAGACAGAAGCATTCTCAGAAACTTGTTTGTGATGTCTGTCCACATCTAACAGAGTTCAACCTTTCCTTTGATACAGCAATTTGGAAATACCCTTTTTGTAGAATCTGCAAGTGGATATTTGGATAACTGTGAAGATTTCGTTGGAAACGGGAATATCTTCATAGAAAATCTAGACAGAAGCATTCTCAGAAACTTCTTTGTGATTTGTGTCCTCAACTAACAGAGTTCAACCTTTCTTTTCATACAGCAATTTATAAAAACTTTTCTTGTAGAATATGCAAGTGGATATTTGGATTACTCTGAAGATTTCGTTGGAAACGGGAAAATCTTCATATAAAATCCAGACGGAAGGATTCTCAGGAACTTTTTCTGAAGTGTGTCCTCAACTTACAAGGTTCAACCTATCTTTTGATAGAAGAGTTTGGAAACCCTCTTTTTGTAGAATCTCTAAGTGGATATTTGGATAGCTCTAACGATTACTTAGGAAACGGGAATATCTTCATCTAAAATCTAGACAGAAGCACTCTCAGAAACAACTTTGTGATATCTGCATTCAAGTCACAGAGCTGAACATTCCCTTTCATAGAGCGGGATTGAAACACTCTTTCTGTACTCTCTGCAAGTGGACCTCTCAAGCGCTTTGGGGCCTATGGTGAAAAAGGAAATATCTTCCCATAAAATCTAGACAGAAGGATTCTCAGAAGCAAATTTGAGATGTGTGTCCTCAACTAACAGAGTTGAACCTTTCTTTTGATACAGCAGTTTGCAAACACTCTTTTTGTGGAATCTGCAAGTGGATATTTGGATAACTGTGAAGATTTCGCTGGAAACGGAAATATCTTCATATGAAATCTAGACAGAAGCATTCTCAGAAACTTGTTTGTGATGTCTGTCCACATCTAACAGAGTTCAACCTTTCCTTTGATACAGCAATTTGGAAATACCCTTTTTGTAGAATCTGCAAGTGGATATTTGGATAACTGTGAAGATTTCGTTGGAAACGGGAATATCTTCATAGAAAATCTAGACAGAAGCATTCTCAGAAACTTCTTTGTGATGTGTGTCCTCAACTGAGTTCAACCTTTCTTTTCATACAGCAAGTTGGAAAAACATTTCTTGTAGAATATGGAAGTGGATATTTGGATTACTGTGAAGATTTCGTTGGAAACGGGAAAATCTTCATATAAAATCCAGACGGAAGGATTCTCAGGAACTTTTTCTGATGTGTGTCCTCAACTAACAGGGTTCAACCTTTCTTTTGGTAGAACAGTATGGAACCCCTCTTTTTGTAGAATCTCTAAGTGGATAATTGGATAGCTCTAAAGATTACGTTGGAAAAGGGAATATCTTCATCTAAAATCTAGACAGAAGCAGTCTCGGAAACAACTTTGTGATATCTGCATTCAAGTCACAGAGCTGAACATTCCCTTTCATAGTGCAGGTTTCAAACACTCTTTCTGCACTATCTACAAGTGGACATTTCAAGCGCGTTCAGCCCTATGGTGAAAAAGGAAACATCTTCTGATAAAATATACACAGAAACATTCTCAGAAAAAAATTTGGGATGTGTGTCCTCAACTAACAGAGTTGAACCTCACTTTTGACACAGCAGTTTGGAAACACTCTTTTTGTAGAATCTACAAGGGGATATTTGGAGAACTGCGAAGATTTCGCTGAAAACGGGAATATCTTCATACAAAATCTAGACAGAAGCATTCTCAGAAACTTGTTTGTGATGTCTGTCCTGAACTAACAGAGTTCAACGTTTCTTTTGATACAGCAATTTGGAAACACACTTTTTGCAGAATCTGCACGTGGATAATTGGATAACTGTGAAGATTTCTTTGGAAACGGGAATATCTTCATATGAAATCTAGACAGAACCATTCTCAGAAACTTCTTTGTGATGTGTGTCCTGAACTAACAGAGTTCAACCTTTCTTCTCATACAGCAGTTTGGAAACGCTCTTTTTGCAGAATCTGCAAGAGGATATTTGGATAACCGTGAAGATTTCGTTGGAAACGGGAATATCTTCATATAAAATCTAGACAGAAGCATTCTCAGAAACTTCTTTGTGATGTGTGTCCTCAACAAACAGAGTTCAACGTTTCTTTTGATAGAGCAGTTTGGAAACACTCTTTCTTTGGAATCTCTAAGTGGATATTTGGATAGCTCTAACGATTTTGTTGGAAACGGGAATATCTTCATCCAAAATCTAGACAGAAGCACTCTCAGAAACAACTTTGTGACATCTGCATTCAAGTAACAGACCTGAACATTCCCTTTCATAGAGCAGGATTGAAACACTCTTTCTGTACTATCTGCAAGTGGACATGTCAAGCAGTTTCAGGCCTATGGTGAAAAAGGAAATATCTTCCAATAAAATCTAAACAGAAGCATTTTCAGAAACAAATTTGAGATATGTGTCCCCAACTAACAGAGTTGAACCTTTCTTTTTATACAGCAGTTTGGAAACACTCTTTTTGTGGAATCTGCAAGGGGATATTTGGATAACTGTGAAGATTTCGCTGGAAACGGGAATATCTTCACATAAAATCAAGACAGAAGCATTCTCAGAAACTTGTTTGTGATGTCTGTCCACATCTAACAGAGTTCAACCTTTCCTTTGATACAGCAATTTGGAAATACCCTTTTTGTAGAATCTGCAAGTGGATATTTGGATAACTGTGAAGATTTCGTTGGAAACGGGAATATCTTCATAGAAAATCTAGACAGAAGCATTCTCAGAAACTTCTTTGTGATGTGTGTCCTCAACTAACAGAGTTCAACCTTTCTTTTCATACAGCAATTTGGAAACACTTTTTTTGTAGAATATGCAACTGGATATTTGGATAACTGTGAAGATTTCGTTGGAAACGGGAAAATCTTCATATAAAATCCAGACGGAAGGATTCTCAGGAACTTTTTCTGATGTGTGTCCTCAACTAACAGGGTTCAGCCTTTCTTTTGGTAGAACAGTATGGAACCCCTCTTTTTGTAGAATCTCTAAGTGGATAATTGGATAGCTCTAAAGATTACGTTGGAAAAGGGAATATCTTCATCTAAAATCTAGACAGAAGCAGTCTCGGAAACAACTTTGTGATATCTGCATTCAAGTCACAGAGCTGAACATTCCCTTTCATAGTGCAGGTTTCAAACACTCTTTCTGCACTATCTGCAAGTGGACATTTCAAGCGCATTCAGTCCTATGGTGAAAAAGGAAACATCTTCTGATAAAATATACACAGAAACATTCTCAGAAAAAAATTTGGGATGTGTGTCCTCAACTAACAGAGTTGAACCTCACTTTTGACACAGCAGTTTGGAAACACTCTTTTTGTTGAATCTACAAGGGGATATTTGGAGAACTGCGAAGATTTCGCTGAAAACGGGAATATCTTCATACAAAATCTAGACAGAAGCATTCTCAGAAACTTGTTTGTGATGTCTGTCCTGAACTAACAGAGTTCAACGTTTCTTTTGATACAGCAATTTGGAAACACACTTTTTGCAGAATCTGCACGTGGATAATTGGATAACTGTGAAGATTTCTTTGGAAACGGGAATATCTTCATATGAAATCTAGACAGAAGCATTCTCAGAAACTTCTTTGTGATGTGTGTCCTCAACTAACAGAGTTCAACCTTTCTTCTCATACAGCAGTTTGGAAACGCTCTTTTTGCAGAATCTGCAAGTGGATATTTGTATAACCGTGAAGATTTCGTTGGAAACGGGAATATCTTCATATAAAATCTAGACAGAAGCATTCTCAGAAACTTCTTTGTGATGTGTGTCCTCAACAAACAGAGTTTAACGTTTCTTTTGATAGAGCAGTTTGGAAACACTCTTTCTTTGGAATCTCTAAGTGGATATTTGGATAGCTCTAACGATTTTGTTGGAAACGGGAATATCTTCATCCAAAATCTAGACAGAAGCACTCTCAGAAACAACTTTGTGACATCTGCATTCAAGTAACAGACCTGAACATTCCCTTTCATAGAGCAGGATTGAAACACTCTTTCTGTACTATCTGCAAGTGGACATGTCAAGCGGTTTCAGGCCTATGGTGAAAAAGGAAATATCTTCCAATAAAATCTGAACAGAAGCATTTTCAGAAACAAATTTGAGATATGTGTCCCCAACTAACAGAGTTGAACCTTTCTTTTTATACAGCAGTTTGGAAACACTCTTTCTTTGGGATCTCTAAGTGGATATTTGGATAGCTCCAACGATTTCGTTGGAAACGGGAATATCTTCATCTAAAATCTAGACAGAAGCACTCTCAGAAAGAACTTTGTGACATCAGCATTCAAGTCACAGTGCTGAACATTCCCTTTCATAGAGCGGGATTGAAACACTCTTTCAGTACTCTCCGCAAGTGGACCTCTCAAGCGCTTTGAGGCCTATGGTGAAAAAGGAAATATCTTCCCATAAAATCTAGACAGAAGGATTCTCAGAAGCAAATTTGAGATGTGTGTCCTCAACTAACAGAGTAGAACCTTTCTTTTGATACAGCAGTTTGGAAACACTCCTTTTGTAGAATCTGCAAGTGGATATTTGGATAACTGTGAAGATTTCATTTTAAACGGGAATATCTTCATATAAAATCTAGACAGAAGCATTCTCAGAAACTTCTTTGTGATGTCTGTCCTCAACTAACAGAGTTCAACCTTTCTTTTCATACAGCAATTTGGAAACACTTTTTTTGTAGAATATGCAAGTGGATATTTGGATAACTTTGATGATTTCGTTGGAAACGGGAAAATCTTCATATAAAATCCAGACGGAAGGATTCTCAGGAACTTTTTCTGATGTGTGTCCTCAACTAACAGGGTTCAACCTTTCTTTTGGTAGAACAGTATGGAACCCCTCTTTTTGTAGAATCTCTAAGTGGATATTTGGATAGCTCTAAAGATTACGTTGGAAAAGGGAATAGCTTCATCGAAAATCTAGACAGAAGCAGTCTCGGAAACAACTTTGTGATATCTGCATTCAAGTCACAGAGCTGAACATTCCCTTTCATAGTGCAGGTTTCAAACACTCTTTCTGCACTATCTGCAAGTGGACATTTCAAGCGCATTCAGACCTATGGTGAAAAAGGAAACATCTTCTGATAAAATATACACAGAATCATTCTCAGAAACAAATTTGGGATGTGTGTCCTCAACTAACAGAGTTGAACCTCACTTTTGACACAGCAGTTTGGAAACACTCTTTTTGTTGAATCTGCAAGTGGATATTTGGATAACTGTGAAGATTTCGCAGGAAACGGGAATATCTTCATATAAAATCTAGACAGAAGCATTCTCAGAAACTTGTTTGTGATGTCTGTCCTCATCTAACAGACTTCAACCTTTCCTTTGATACAGCAATATGGAAACACACTTTTTGCAGAATCTGCACGTGGATAATTGGATAACTGTGAAGATTTCTTTGGAAACGGGAATATCTTCATTTGAAATCTAGACAGAAGCATTCTCAGAAACTTCTTTGTGATGTGTGTCCTGAACTAACAGAGTTCAACCTTTCTTCTCATACAGCAGTTTGGAAACGCTCTTTTTGCAGAATCTGCAAGTGGATATTTGGATAACTGTGAAGATTTCGTAGGAGACGGGAATATCTTCATATAAAATCTAGACAGAAGCATTCTCAGAAACTTCTTTGTGATGCGTGTCCTCAACTAACAGAGTTCAAACTTTCTTTTGATAGAGCAGTTGAGAAACACTCTTTCTGTGGAATCTCTAAGTGGATATTTGGATAGCTCTAACGATTTTGTTGGAAACGGGAATATCTTCATCCAAAATCTAGACAGAAGCACTCTCAGAAACAACTTTGTGACATCTGCATTCAAGTAACAGAGCTGAACATTCCCTTTCATAGAGCAGGATTGAAACACTCTTTCTGTACTATCTGCAAGTGGACATGTCAAGCGGTTTCAGGCCTATGGTGAAAAAGGAAATATCTTCCAATAAAATCTGAACAGAAGCATTCTCAGAAACCAATTTGAGATATGTTTCCCCAACTAACAGAGTTGAACCTTTCTTTTTATACAGCAGTTTGGAAACACTCTTTTTGTGGAATCTGCAAGGGGATATTTGGATAACTGTGAAGATTTCGCTGGAAACGGGAATATCTTCACATAAAATCAAGACAGAAGCATTCTCAGAAACTTGTTTGTGATGTCTGTCCACATCTAACAGAGTTCAACTTTTCCTTTGATACAGCAGTTTGGAAATACCCTTTTTGTAGAATCTGCAAGTGGATATTTGGATAACTGTGAAGGTTTCGTTGGAATCGGGAATATCTTCATAGAAAATCTAGACAGAAGCATTCTCAGAAACTTCTTTGTGATGTGTGTCCTCAACTAACAGAGTTCAACCTTTCTTTTCATGCAGCAATTTGGAAACACTTTTTTTGTAGAATATGGAAGTGGATATTTGGATAACTGTGATGATTTCGTTGGAAACGGGAAAATCTTCATATAAAATCCAGACGGAAGGATTCTCAGAAACTTTTTCTGATGTGTGTCCTCAACTTACAAGGTTCAACCTTTCTTTTAATACAAGAGTTTGGAACCCCTCTTTTTGTAGAATCTCAGTGGATATTTTGATAGCTCTAACGATTACGTAGGAAACGGGAATATCTTCATCTAAAATCTAGACAGAAGCACTCTCAGAAACAAACTTTGTGATATCTGCATTCAAGTCACAGAGCTGAACATTCCCTTTCATAGTGCAGGTTTGAAACACTCTTTCTGCTCTATCTGCAGGTGGACATTTCAAGCGCTTTCAGGCCTATGGTGAAGAAGCAAATATCTTCCGGTAAAATCTACACAGAATCATTCTGAGAAAAAAATTTGGGATGTGTGTCCTCAACTAACAGAGTTGATCCACACTTTTGATTCAGCAGTTTGGAAACACAGTTTTTGTAGAATCTGCAAGTGGATATTTGGATAATTGTGAAGATTTCGCTGGAAACGGGAATATCTTCATATAAAATCTAGACAGAAGCATTCCCAGAAACTTGTTTGTGATGTCTGTCCTCATCTAACAGAGTTCAACCTTTCTTTTGATAGAGCAATTTGGAAACACACTTTTTGCAGAATCTGCAAGTGGATATTTGGATAACTGTGAAGATTTCGTTGGAAACGGGAATATCTTCATATAAATTCCAGACGGAAGGATTCTCAGAAACTTTTTCTGATGTGTGTCCTCAACTTACAGGGTTCAACCTTTCTTTTGATAGAACAGTTTGGAAACCCTCTTTTTGTAGAATCTCTAAGTGGATATTTGGATAGCTCTAATGATTACGTAGGAAACGGGAATATCTTCATCTAAAATCTAGACAGAAGCACTCTCAGAAACAACTTTGTGATATCTGCATTCATGTCACACAGCTGAACATTCCCTTTCATAGAGCGGGATTGAAACACTCTTTCTGTACTCTCTGCAAGTGGAAATCTCAAGCGCTTTGAGGCCTATGGTGAAAAAGGAAATATCTTCCCATAAAATCTAGACAGAAGGATTCTCAGAAGCAAATTTGAGATGTGTGTCCTCAACTAACAGAGTTGAACCTTTCTTTTGATACAGCAGTTTGGAAACACTCTTTTTGTAGAATCTGCAAGTGGATATTTGGATAACTGTGAAGATTTCGTTTTAAACGGGATATCTTCAGATAAAATCTAGACAGAAGCATTCTCAGAAACGTCTTTGGGATGTCTGTCCTCAACTAACAGAGTTCAACCTTTCTTTTCATACAGTAATTTGGAAACACTTTATTTGCAGAATATGCAAGTGGATATTTGGATAACTGTGAAGATTTCGTTGGAAACGGGAATATCTTCATATAAAATCCAGACGGAAGGATTCTCAGGAACTTTTTATGATGTGTGTCCTCAACTAACAGGGTTCAACCTTTCTTTTGGTAGAACAGTATGGAACCCCTCTTTTTGTAGAATCTCTAAGTGGATATTTGGATAGCTCTAAAGATTACGTTGGAAAAGGGAATATCTTCATCTAAAATCTAGACAGAAGCAGTCTCAGAAACAACTTTGTGATATCTGCATTCAAGTCACAGAGCTGAACATTCCCTTTCATAGTGCAGGTTTCAAACACTCTTTCTGCACTATCTGCAGGTGGACATTTCAAGCGCATTCAGACCTATGGTGAAAAAGGAAACATCTTCTGATAAAATATACACAGAATCATTCTCAGAAACAAATTTGGGATGTGTGTCCTCAACTAACAGAGTTGAACCTCACTTTTGACACAGCAGTTTGGAAACACTCTTTTTGTAGAATCTGCAAGTGGATATTTGGATAACTGTGAAGATTTCGTTTTAAACGGGAATATCTTCATATGAAATCTAGACAGAAGCATTCTCAGAAACTTCTTTGTGATGTCTGTCCTCAACTAACAGAGTTCAACCTTTCTTTTCATACATAATTTGGAAACACTTTATTTGCAGATTATGCAAGTGGATATTTGGATAACTGTGAAGATTTCGTTGGAAACGGGAATATCTTCATAGAAAATCTAGACAGAAGCATTCTCAGAAACTTCTTTGTGATGTGTGTCCTCAACTAACAGAGTTCAACCTTTCTTTTCATACAGCAATTTGGAAACACTTTTTTTGTAGAATATGCAAGTGGATATTTGGATAACTGTGAAGATTTCGTTGGAAACGGGAAAATCTTCATATAAAATCCAGACGGAAGGATTCTCAGGAACTTTTTCTGATGTGTGTCCTCAACTAACAGGGTTCAACCTTTCTTTTGGTAGAACAGTATGGAACCCCTGTTTTTGTAGAATCTCTAAGTGGATATTTGGATAGCTCTAAAGATTACTTTGGAAAAGGGAATATCTTCATCTAAAATCTAGACAGAAGCAGTCTCAGAAACAACTTCGTGATATCTGCATTCAAGTCACAGAGCTGAACATTCCCTTACATAGTGCAGGTTTCAAACACACTTTCTGCACTATCTGCAAGTGGACATTTCAAGCGCATTCAGGCCTATGGTGAAAAAGGAAACATCTTCTGATAAAATATACACACAATCATTCTCAGAAACATATTTGGGATGTGTGTCCTCAACTAACAGAGTTGAACCTCACTTTTGACACAGCAGTTTGGAAACACTCTTTTTGTAGAATCTGCAAGTGGATATTTGGATAACTGTTAAGATTTCGCTGGAAACGGGAATATCTTCATATAAAATCTAGACAGAAGCATTCTCAGAAACTTGTTTGTGATGTCTGTCCTCATCTAACAGACTTCAACTTTTCCTTTGATACAGCAATATGGAAACACACTTTTTGCAGAATCTGCACGTGGATAAATGGATAACTGTGAAGATTTCTTTGGAAACGGGAATATCTTCATATGAAATCTAGAGAGAAGCATTCTCAGAAACTTCTTTGTGATGTGTGTCCTGAACTAACAGAGTTCAACCTTTCTTCTCATACAGCAGTTTGGAAACGCTCTTTTTGCAGAATCTGCAAGTGGATATTTGGATAACTGTGAAGATTTCGTTGGAAACGGATATATCTTCATATAAAATCTAGACAGAAGCATTCTCAGAAACTTCTTTGTGATGCGTGTCCTCAACTAACAGAGTTCAACCTTTCTTTTGATAGAGCAGTTGGGAAACACTCTTTCTGTGGAATCTCTAAGTGGATATTTGGATAGCTCTAACGATTTTGTTGGAAACGGGAATATCTTCATCCAAAATCTGGACAGAAGCACTCTCAGAAACAACTTTGTGACATCTGCATTCAAGTAACAGAGCTGAACATTCCCTTTCATAGAGCAGGATTGAAACACTCTTTTGTACTATCTGCAACTGGACATGTCAAGCGGTTTCAGGCCTATGGTGAAAAAGGAAATATCTTCCAATAAAATCTGAACAGAAGCATTCTCAGAAACAAATTTGAGATATGTGTCCCCAACTAACAGAGTTGAACCTTTCTTTTTATACAGCAGTTTGGAAAAACTCTTTTTGTGGAATCTGCAAGGGGATATTTGGATAACTGTGAAGATTTCGCTGGAAACGGGAATATGTTCACATAAAACCAAGACAGAAGCATTCTCAGAAACTTGTTTGTGATGTCTGCCCACATCTAACAGAGTTCAACCTTTCCTTTGATACAGCAATTTGGAAATACCCTTTTTGTAGAATCTGCAAGTGGATATTTGGATAACTGTGAAGATTTCGTTGGAAACGGGAATATCTTCATAGAAAATCTAGACAGAAGCATTCTCAGAAACTTCTTTGTGATGTGTGTCCTCAACTAACAGAGTTCAACCTTTCTTTTCATACAGCAATTTATAAAAACTTTTCTTGTAGAATATGCAAGTGGATATTTGGATTACTCTGAAGATTTCGTTGGAAACGGGAAAATCTTCATATAAAATCCAGACGGAAGGATTCTCAGGAACTTTTTCTGATGTGTGTCCTCAACTTACAAGGTTCAACCTATCTTTTGATAGAAGAGTTTGGAAACCTTCTTTTTGTAGAATCTCTAAGTGGATATTTGGATAGCTCTAACGATTACTTAGGAAACGGGAATATCTTCATCTAAAATCTAGACAGAAGCACTCTCAGAAACAACTTTGTGATATCTGCATTCAAGTCACAGAGCTGAACATTCCCTTTCATAGAGCGGGATTGAAACACTCTTTCTGTACTCTCTGCAAGTGGACCTCTCAAGCGCTTTGGGGCCTATGGTGAAAAAGGAAATATCTTCCCATAAAATCTAGACAGAAGGATTCTCAGAAGCAAATTTGAGATGTGTGTCCTCAACTAACAGAGTTGAACCTTTCTTTTGATACAGCAGTTTGCAAACACTCTTTTTGTGGAATCTGCAAGTGGATATTTGGATAACTGTGAAGATTTCGCTGGAAACGGAAATATCTTCATATGAAATCTAGACAGAAGCATTCTCAGAAACTTGTTTGTGATGTCTGTCCACATCTAACAGAGTTCAACCTTTCCTTTGATACAGCAATTTGGAAATACCCTTTTTGTAGAATCTGCAAGTGGATATTTGGATAACTGTGAAGATTTCGTTGGAAACGGGAATATCTTCATATAAAATCTAGACAGAAGCATTCTCAGAAACTTCTTTGTGATGTGTGTCCTCAACTAACAGAGTTCAACCTTTCTTTTCATACAGCAATTTGGAAACACTTTTTTTGTAGAATATGCAAGTGGATATTTGGATAACTGTGAAGATTTCGTTGGAAACGGGAAAATCTTCATATAAAATCCAGACGGAAGGATTCTCAGGAACTTTTTCTGATGTGTGTCCTCAACTAACAGGGTTCAACCTTTCTTTTGGTAGAACAGTATGGAACCCCTCTTTTTGTAGAATCTCTAAGTGGATATTTGGATAGCTCTAAAGATTACGTTGGAAAAGGGAATATCTTCATCTAAAATCTAGACAGAAGCAGTCTCGGAAACAACTTTGTGATATCTGCATTCAAGTCACAGAGCTGAACATTCCCTTTCATAGAGCAGGATTGAAACACTCTTTCTGTACTATCTGCAAGTGGACATGTCAAGCGGTTTCAGGCCTATGGTGAAAAAGGAAATATCTTCCAATAAAATCTGAACAGAAGCATTTTCAGAAACAAATTTGAGATATGTGTCCCCAACTAACAGAGTTGAACCTTTCTTTTTATACAGCAGTTTGGAAACACTCTTTTTGTGGAATCTGCAAGGGGATATTTGGATAACTGTGAAGATTTCGCTGGAAACGGGAATATCTTCACATAAAATCAAGACAGAAGCATTCTCAGAAACTTGTTTGTGATGTCTGTCCACATCTAGCAGAGTTCAAGCTTTCCTTTGATACAGCAATTTGGAAATACCCTTTTTGTAGAATCTGCAAGTGGATATTTGGATAACTGTGAAGATTAAGTTGGAAACGGGAATATCTTCATAGAAAATCTAGACAGAAGCATTCTCAGAAACTTCTTTGTGATGTGTGTCCTCAACTAACAGAGTTCAACCTTTCTTTTCATACAGCAATTTGGAAACACTTTTTTTGTAGAATATGCAAGTGGATATTTGGATAACTGTGAATATTTTGCTGGAAACGGGAATATCTTCATATAAAATCTGGACAGAAGCATTCTCAGAAACTTCTTTGTGATGTGTGACCTCAACAAACAGAGTTCAACGTTTCTATTGATAGAGCAGTTTGGAAACACTCTTTCTTTGGAATCTCTAAGTGGATATTTGGATAGCTCTAACGATTTTGTTGGAAACGGGAATATCTTCATCCAAAATCTAGACAGAAGCACTCTCAGAAACAACTTTGTGACATCTGCATTCAAGTAACAGACCTGAACATTCCCTTTCATAGAGCAGGATTGAAACACTCTTTCTGTACTATCTGCAAGTGGACATGTCAAGCGGTTTCAGGCCTATGGTGAAAAAGGAAATATCTTCCAATAAAATCTGAACAGAAGCATTTTCAGAAACAAATTTGAGATATGTGTCCCCAACTAACAGAGTTGAACCTTTCTTTTTATACAGCAGTTTGGAAACACTCTTTCTTTGGGATCTCTAAGTGGATATTTGGATAGCTCCAACGATTTCGTTGGAAACGGGAATATCTTCATCTAAAATCTAGACAGAAGCACTCTCAGAAAGAACTTTGTGACATCAGCATTCAAGTCACAGTGCTGAACATTCCCTTTCATAAAGCGGGATTGAAACACTCTTTCTGTACTCTCCGCAAGTGGACCTCTCAAGCGCTTTGAGGCCTATGGTGAAAAAGGAAATATCTTCCCATAAAATCTAGACAGAAGGATTCTCAGAAGCAAATTTGAGATGTGTGTCCTCAACTAACAGAGTTGAACCTTTCTTTTGATACAGCAGTTTGGAAACACTCCTTTTGTAGAATCTGCAAGTGGATATTTGGATAATTGTGAAGATTTCATTTTAAACGGGAATATCTTCATATAAAATCTAGACAGAAGCATTCTCAGAAACTTCTTTGTGATGTCTGTCCTCAACTAACAGAGTTCAACCTTTCTTTTCATACAGCAATTTGGAAACACTTTTTTTGTAGAATATGCAAGTGGATATTTGGATAACTTTGATGATTTCGTTGGAAACGGGAAAATCTTCATATAAAATCCAGACGGAAGGATTCTCAGGAACTTTTTCTGATGTGTGTCCTCAACTAACAGGGTTCAACCTTTCTTTTGGTAGAACAGTATGGAACCCCTCTTTTTGTAGAATCTCTAAGTGGATATTTGGATAGCTCTAAAGATTACGTTGGAAAAGGGAATATCTTCATCTAAAATCTAGACAGAAGCAGTCTCAGAAACAACTTTGTGATATCTGCATTCAAGTCACAGAGCTGAACATTCCCTTTCATAGTGCAGGTTTCAAACACTCTTTCTGCACTATCTGCAAGTGGACATTTCAAGCGCATTCAGACCTATGGTGAAAAAGGAAACATCTTCTGATAAAATATACACAGAATCATTCTCAGAAACAAATTTGGGATGTGTGTCCTCAACTAACAGAGTTGAACCTCACTTTTGACCCAGCAGTTTGGAAACACTCTTTTTGTTGAATCTGCAAGTGGATATTTGGATAAATGTGAAGATTTCGCAGGAAACGGGAATATCTTCATATAAAATCTAGACAGAAGCATTCTCAGAAACTTGTTTGTGATGTCTGTCCTCATCTAACAGACTTCAACCTTTCCTTTGATACAGCAATATGGAAACACACTTTTTGCAGAATCTGCACGTGGATAATTGGATAACTGTGAAGATTTCTTTGGAAACGGGAATATCTTCATTTGAAATCTAGACAGAAGCATTCTCAGAAACTTCTTTGTGATGTGTGTCCTGAACTAACAGAGTTCAACCTTTCTTCTCCTACAGCAGTTTGGAAACGCTCTTTTTGCAGAATCTGCAAGTGGATATTTGGATAACTGTGAAGATTTCGTAGGAGACGGGAATATCTTCATATAAAATCTAGACAGAAGCATTCTCAGAAACTTCTTTGTGATGCGTGTCCTCAACTAACAGAGTTCAAACTTTCTTTTGATAGAGCAGTTGAGAAACACTCTTTCTGTGGAATCTCTAAGTGGATATTTGGATAGCTCTAACGATTTTGTTGGAAACGGGAATATCTTCATCCAAAATCTAGACAGAAGCACTCTCAGAAACAACTTTGTGACATCTGCATTCAAGTAACAGAGCTGAACATTCCCTTTCATAGAGCAGGATTGAAACACTCTTTCTGTACTTTCTGCAAGTGGACATGTCAAGCGGTTTCAGGCCTATGGTGAAAAAGGAAATATCTTCCAATAAAATCTGAACAGAAGCATTCTCAGAAACCAATTTGAGATATGTTTCCCCAACTAACAGAGTTGAACCTTTCTTTTTATACAGCAGTTTGGAAACACTCTTTTTGTGGAATCTGCAAGGGGATATTTGGATAACTGTGAAGATTTCGCTGGAAACGGGAATATCTTCACATAAAATCAAGACAGAAGCATTCTCAGAAACTTGTTTGTGATGTCTGTCCACATCTAACAGAGTTCAACTTTTCCTTTGATACAGCAATTTGGAAATACCCTTTTTGTAGAATCTGCAAGTGGATATTTGGATAACTGTGAAGGTTTCGTTGGAAATGGGAATATCTTCATAGAAAATCTAGACAGAAGCATTCTCAGAAACTTCTTTGTGATGTGTGTCCTCAACTAACAGAGTTCAACCTTTCTTTTCATGCAGCAATTTGGAAACACTTTTTTTGTAGAATATGGAAGTGGATATTTGGATAACTGTGATGATTTCGTTGGAAACGGGAAAATCTTCATATAAAATCCAGACGGAAGGATTCTCAGAAACTTTTTCTGATGTGTGTCCTCAACTTACAAGGTTCAACCTTTCTTTTAATACAAGAGTTTGGAACCCCTCTTTTTGTAGAATCTCAGTGGATATTTGGATAGCTCTAACGATTACGTAGGAAACGGGAATATCTTCATCTAAAATCTAGACAGAAGCACTCTCAGAAACAAACTTTGTGATATCTGCATTCAAGTCACAGAGCTGAACATTCCCTTTCATAGTGCAGGTTTGAAACACTCTTTCTGCTCTATCTGCAGGTGGACATTTCAAGCGCTTTCAGGCCTATGGTGAAGAAGCAAATATCTTCCGGTAAAATCTACACAGAATCATTCTGAGAAAAAAATTTGGGATGTGTGTCCTCAACTAACAGAGTTGATCCACACTTTTGATACAGCAGTTTGGAAACACAGTTTTTGTAGAATCTGCAAGTGGATATTTGGATAATTGTGAAGATTTCGCTGGAAACGGGAATATCTTCATATAAAATCTAGACAGAAGCATTCCCAGAAACTTGTTTGTGATGTCTGTCCTCATCTAACAGAGTTCAACCTTTCTTTTGATAGAGCAATTTGGAAACACACTTTTTGCAGAATCTGCAAGTGGATATTTGGATAACTGTGAAGATTTCGTTGGAAACGGGAATATCTTCATATAAATTCCAGACGGAAGGATTCTCAGAAACTTTTTCTGATGTGTGTCCTCAACTTACAGGGTTCAACCTTTCTTTTGATAGAACAGTTTGGAAACCCTCTTTTTGTAGAATCTCTAAGTGGATATTTGGATAGCTCTAATGATTACGTAGGAAACGGGAATATCTTCATCTAAAATCTAGACAGAAGCACTCTCAGAAACAACTTTGTGATATCTGCATTCATGTCACACAGCTGAACATTCCCTTTCATAGAGCGGGATTGAAACACTCTTTCTGTACTCTCTTCAAGTGGACCTCTCAAGCGCTTTGAGGCCTATGGTGTAAAAGGAAATATCTTCCCATAAAATCTAGACAGAAGGATTCTCAGAAGCAAATTTGAGATGTGTGTCCTCAACTAACAGAGTTGAACCTTTCTTTTGATACAGCAGTTTGGAAACACTCTTTTTGTAGAATCTGCAAGTGGATATTTGGATAACTGTGAAGATTTCGTTTTAAACGGGATATCTTCAGATAAAATCTAGACAGAAGCATTCTCAGAAACGTCTTTGGGATGTCTGTCCTCAACTAACAGAGTTCAACCTTTCTTTTCATACAGTAATTTGGAAACACTTTATTTGCAGAATATGCAAGTGGATATTTGGATAACTGTGAAGATTTCGTTGGAAACGGGAATATCTTCATATAAAATCCAGACGGAAGGATTCTCAGGAACTTTTTATGATGTGTGTCCTCAACTAACAGGGTTCAACCTTTCTTTTGGTAGAACAGTATGGAACCCCTCTTTTTGTAGAATCTCTAAGTGGATATTTGGATAGCTCTAAAGATTACGTTGGAAAAGGGAATATCTTCATCTAAAATCTAGACAGAAGCAGTCTCAGAAACAACTTTGTGATATCTGCATTCAAGTCACAGAGCTGAACATTCCCTTTCATAGTGCAGGTTTCAAACACTCTTTCTGCACTATCTGCAGGTGGACATTTCAAGCGCATTCAGACCTATGGTGAAAAAGGAAACATCTTCTGATAAAATATACACAGAATCATTCTCAGAAACAAATTTGGGATGTGTGTCCTCAACTAACAGAGTTGAACCTCACTTTTGACACAGCAGTTTGGAAACACTCTTTTTGTAGAATCTGCAAGTGGATATTTGGATAACTGTGAAGATTTCGTTTTAAACGGGAATATCTTCATATGAAATCTAGACAGAAGCATTCTCAGAAACTTCTTTGTGATGTCTGTCCTCAACTAACAGAGTTCAACCTTTCTTTTCATACATAATTTGGAAACACTTTATTTGCAGATTATGCAAGTGGATATTTGGATAACTGTGAAGATTTCGTTGGAAACGGGAATATCTTCATAGAAAATCTAGACAGAAGCATTCTCAGAAACTTCTTTGTGATGTGTGTCCTCAACTAACAGAGTTCAACCTTTCTTTTCATACAGCAATTTGGAAACACTTTTTTTGTAGAATATGCAAGTGGATATTTGGATAACTGTGAAGATTTCGTTGGAAACGGGAAAATCTTCATATAAAATCCAGACGGAAGGATTCTCAGGAACTTTTTCTGATGTGTGTCCTCAACTAACAGGGTTCAACCTTTCTTTTGGTAGAACAGTATGGAACCCCTGTTTTTGTAGAATCTCTAAGTGGATATTTGGATAGCTCTAAAGATTACTTTGGAAAAGGGAATATCTTCATCTAAAATCTAGACAGAAGCAGTCTCAGAAACAACTTCGTGATATCTGCATTCAAGTCACAGAGCTGAACATTCCCTTACATAGTGCAGGTTTCAAACACACTTTCTGCACTATCTGTAAGTGGACATTTCAAGCGCATTCAGGCCTATGGTGAAAAAGGAAACATCTTCTGATAAAATATACACACAATCATTCTCAGAAACAAATTTGGGATGTGTGTCCTCAACTAACAGAGTTGAACCTCACTTTTGACACAGCAGTTTGGAAACACTCTTTTTGTAGAATCTGCAAGTGGATATTTGGATAACTGTTAAGATTTCGCTGGAAACGGGAATATCTTCATATAAAATCTAGACAGAAGCATTCTCAGAAACTTGTTTGTGATGTCTGTCCTCATCTAACAGACTTCAACTTTTCCTTTGATACAGCAATATGGAAACACACTTTTTGCAGAATCTGCACGTGGATAAATGGATAACTGTGAAGATTTCTTTGGAAACGGGAATATCTTCATATGAAATCTAGAGAGAAGCATTCTCAGAAACTTCTTTGTGATGTGTGTCCTGAACTAACAGAGTTCAACCTTTCTTCTCATACAGCAGTTTGGAAACGCTCTTTTTGCAGAATCTGCAAGTGGATATTTGGATAACTGTGAAGATTTCGTTGGAAACGGATATATCTTCATATAAAATCTAGACAGAAGCATTCTCAGAAACTTCTTTGTGATGCGTGTCCTCAACTAACAGAGTTCAACCTTTCTTTTGATAGAGCAGTTGGGAAACACTCTTTCTGTGGAATCTCTAAGTGGATATTTGGATAGCTCTAACGATTTTGTTGGAAACGGGAATATCTTCATCCAAAATCTGGACAGAAGCACTCTCAGAAACAACTTTGTGACATCTGCATTCAAGTAACAGAGCTGAACATTCCCTTTCATAGAGCAGGATTGAAACACTCTTTTGTACTATCTGCAACTGGACATGTCAAGCGGTTTCAGGCCTATGGTGAAAAAGGAAATATCTTCCAATAAAATCTGAACAGAAGCATTCTCAGAAACAAATTTGAGATATGTGTCCCCAACTAACAGAGTTGAACCTTTCTTTTTATACAGCAGTTTGGAAACACTCTTTTTGTGGAATCTGCAAGGGGATATTTGGATAACTGTGAAGATTTCGCTGGAAACGGGAATATGTTCACATAAAACCAAGACAGAAGCATTCTCAGAAACTTGTTTGTGATGTCTGTCCACATCTAACAGAGTTCAACCTTTCCTTTGATACAGCAATTTGGAAATACCCTTTTTGTAGAATCTGCAAGTGGATATTTGGATAACTGTGAAGATTTCGTTGGAAACGGGAATATCTTCATAGAAAATCTAGACAGAAGCATTCTCAGAAACTTCTTTGTGATGTGTGTCCTCAACTAACAGAGTTCAACCTTTCTTTTCATACAGCAATTTATAAAAACTTTTCTTGTAGAATATGCAAGTGGATATTTGGATTACTCTGAAGATTTCGTTGGAAACGGGAAAATCTTCATATAAAATCCAGACGGAAGGATTCTCAGGAACTTTTTCTGATGTGTGTCCTCAACTTACAAGGTTCAACCTATCTTTTGATAGAAGAGTTTGGAAACCCTCTTTTTGTAGAATCTCTAAGTGGATATTTGGATAGCTCTAACGATTACTTAGGAAACGGGAATATCTTCATCTAAAATCTAGACAGAAGCACTCTCAGAAACAACTTTGTGATATCTGCATTCAAGTCACAGAGCTGAACATTCCCTTTCATAGAGCGGGATTGAAACACTCTTTCTGTACTCTCTGCAAGTGGACCTCTCAAGCGCTTTGGGGCCTATGGTGAAAAAGGAAATATCTTCCCATAAAATCTAGACAGAAGGATTCTCAGAAGCAAATTTGAGATGTGTGTCCTCAACTAACAGAGTTGAACCTTTCTTTTGATACAGCAGTTTGCAAACACTCTTTTTGTGGAATCTGCAAGTGGATATTTGGATAACTGTGAAGATTTCGCTGGAAACGGAAATATCTTCATATGAAATCTAGACAGAAGCATTCTCAGAAACTTGTTTGTGATGTCTGTCCACATCTAACAGAGTTCAACCTTTCCTTTGATACAGCAATTTGGAAATACCCTTTTTGTAGAATCTGCAAGTGGATATTTGGATAACTGTGAAGATTTCGTTGGAAACGGGAATATCTTCATAGAAAATCTAGACAGAAGCATTCTCAGAAACTTCTTTGTGATGTGTGTCCTCAACTAACAGAGTTCAACCTTTCTTTTCATACAGCAATTTGGAAACACTTTTTTTGTAGAATATGCAAGTGGATATTTGGATAACTGTGAAGATTTCGTTGGAAACGGGAAAATCTTCATATAAAATCCAGACGGAAGGATTCTCAGGAACTTTTTCTGATGTGTGTCCTCAACTAACAGGGTTCAACCTTTCTTTTGGTAGAACAGTATGGAACCCCTCTTTTTGTAGAATCTCTAAGTGGATATTTGGATAGCTCTAAAGATTACGTTGGAAAAGGGAATATCTTCATCTAAAATCTAGACAGAAGCAGTCTCGGAAACAACTTTGTGATATCTGCATTCAAGTCACAGAGCTGAACATTCCCTTTCATAGAGCAGGATTGAAACACTCTCTCTGTACTATCTGCAAGTGGACATGTCAAGCGGTTTCAGGCCTATGGTGAAAAAGGAAATATCTTCCAATAAAATCTGAACAGAAGCATTTTCAGAAACAAATTTGAGATATGTGTCCCCAACTAACAGAGTTGAACCTTTCTTTTTATACAGCAGTTTGGAAACACTCTTTTTGTGGAATCTGCAAGGGGATATTTGGATAACTGTGAAGATTTCGCTGGAAACGGGAATATCTTCACATAAAATCAAGACAGAAGCATTCTCAGAAACTTGTTTGTGATGTCTGTCCACATCTAGCAGAGTTCAACCTTTCCTTTGATACAGCAATTTGGAAATACCCTTTTTGTAGAATCTGCAAGTGGATATTTGGATAACTGTGAAGATTTCGTTGGAAACGGGAATATCTTCATAGAAAATCTAGACAGAAGCATTCTCAGAAACTTCTTTGTGATGTGTGTCCTCAACTAACAGAGTTCAACCTTTCTTTTCATACAGCAATTTGGAAACACTTTTTTTGTAGAATATGCAAGTGGATATTTGGATAACTGTGAATATTTTGCTGGAAACGGGAATATCTTCATATAAAATCTGGACAGAAGCATTCTCAGAAACTTCTTTGTGATGTGTGACCTCAACAAACAGAGTTCAACGTTTCTTTTGATAGAGCAGTTTGGAAACACTCTTTCTTTGGAATCTCTAAGTGGATATTTGGATAGCTCTAACGATTTTGTTGGAAACGGGAATATCTTCATCCAAAATCTAGACAGAAGCACTCTCAGAAACAACTTTGTGACATCTGCATTCAAGTAACAGACCTGAACATTCCCTTTCATAGAGCAGGATTGAAACACTCTTTCTGTACTATCTGCAAGTGGACATGTCAAGCGGTTTCAGGCCTATGGTGAAAAAGGAAATATCTTCCAATAAAATCTGAACAGAAGCATTTTCAGAAACAAATTTGAGATATGTGTCCCCAACTAACAGAGTTGAACCTTTCTTTTTATACAGCAGTTTGGAAACACTCTTTCTTTGGGATCTCTAAGTGGATATTTGGATAGCTCCAACGATTTCGTTGGAAACGGGAATATCTTCATCTAAAATCTAGACAGAAGCACTCTCAGAAAGAACTTTGTGACATCAGCATTCAAGTCACAGTGCTGAACATTCCCTTTCATAAAGCGGGATTGAAACACTCTTTCTGTACTCTCCGCAAGTGGACCTCTCAAGCGCTTTGAGGCCTATGGTGAAAAAGGAAATATCTTCCCATAAAATCTAGACAGAAGGATTCTCAGAAGCAAATTTGAGATGTGTGTCCTCAACTAACAGAGTTGAACCTTTCTTTTGATACAGCAGTTTGGAAACACTCCTTTTGTAGAATCTGCAAGTGGATATTTGGATAACTGTGAAGATTTCATTTTAAACGGGAATATCTTCATATAAAATCTAGACAGAAGCATTCTCAGAAAATTCTTTATGATGTCTGTCCTCAACTAACAGAGTTCAACCTTTCTTTTCATACAGCAATTTGGAAACACTTTTTTTGTAGAATATGCAAGTGGATATTTGGATAACTTTGATGATTTCGTTGGAAACGGGAAAATCTTCATATAAAATCCAGACGGAAGGATTCTCAGGAACTTTTTCTGATGTGTGTCCTCAACTAACAGGGTTCAACCTTTCTTTTGGTAGAACAGTATGGAACCCCTCTTTTTGTAGAATCTCTAAGTGGATATTTGGATAGCTCTAAAGATTACGTTGGAAAAGGGAATATCTTCATCTAAAATCTAGACAGAAGCAGTCTCAGAAACAACTTTGTGATATCTGCATTCAAGTCACAGAGCTGAACATTCCCTTTCATAGTGCAGGTTTCAAACACTCTTTCTGCACTATCTGCAAGTGGACATTTCAAGCGCATTCAGACCTATGGTGAAAAAGGAAACATCTTCTGATAAAATATACACAGAATCATTCTCAGAAACAAATTTGGGATGTGTGTCCTCAACTAACAGAGTTGAACCTCACTTTTGACACAGCAGTTTGGAAACACTCTTTTTGTTGAATCTGCAAGTGGATATTTGGATAAATGTGAAGATTTCGCAAGAAACGGGAATATCTTCATATAAAATCTAGACAGAAGCATTCTCAGAAACTTGTTTGTGATGTCTGTCCTCATCTAACAGACTTCAACCTTTCCTTTGATACAGCAATATGGAAACACACTTTTTGCAGAATCTGCACGTGGATAATTGGATAACTGTGAAGATTTCTTTGGAAACGGGAATATCTTCATTTGAAATCTAGACAGAAGCATTCTCAGAAACTTCTTTGTGATGTGTGTCCTGAACTAACAGAGTTCAACCTTTCTTCTCATACAGCAGTTTGGAAACGCTCTTTTTGCAGAATCTGCAAGTGGATATTTGGATAACTGTGAAGATTTCGTAGGAGACGGGAATATCTTCATATAAAATCTAGACAGAAGCATTCTCAGAAACTTCTTTGTGATGCGTGTCCTCAACTAACAGAGTTCAAACTTTCTTTTGATAGAGCAGTTGAGAAACACTCTTTCTGTGGAATCTCTAAGTGGATATTTGGATAGCTCTAACGATTTTGTTGGAAACGGGAATATCTTCATCCAAAATCTAGACAGAAGCACTCTCAGAAACAACTTTGTGACATCTGCATTCAAGTAACAGAGCTGAACATTCCCTTTCATAGAGCAGGATTGAAACACTCTTTCTGTACTATCTGCAAGTGGACATGTCAAGCGGTTTCAGGCCTATGGTGAAAAAGGAAATATCTTCCAATAAAATCTGAACAGAAGCATTCTCAGAAACCAATTTGAGATATGTTTCCCCAACTAACAGAGTTGAACCTTTCTTTTTATACAGCAGTTTGGAAACACTCTTTTTGTGGAATCTGCAAGGGGATATTTGGATAACTGTGAAGATTTCGCTGGAAACGGGAATATCTTCACATAAAATCAAGACAGAAGCATTCTCAGAAGCTTGTTTGTGATGTCTCTCCACATCTAACAGAGTTCAACTTTCCCTTTGATACAGCAATTTGGAAATACCCTTTTTGTAGAATCTGCAAGTGGATATTTGGATAACTGTGAAGATTTCGTTGGAAACGGGAATATCTTCATAGAAAATCTAGACAGAAGCATTCTCAGAAACTTCTTTGTGATGTGTGTCCTCAACTAACAGAGTTCAACCTTTCTTTTCATGCAGCAATTTGGAAACACTTTTTTTGTAGAATATGGAAGTGGATATTTGGATAACTGTGATGATTTCGTTGGAAACGGGAAAATCTTCATATAAAATCCAGACGGAAGTATTCTCAGGAACTTTTTCTGATGTGTGTCCTCAACTTACAAGGTTCAACCTTTCTTTTAATACAAGAGTTTGGAACCCCTCTTTTTGTAGAATCTCAGTGGATATTTGGATAGCTCTAACGATTACGTAGGAAACGGGAATATCTTCATCTAAAATCTAGACAGAAGCACTCTCAGAAACAAACTTTGTGATATCTGCATTCAAGTCACAGAGCTGAACATTCCCTTTCATAGTGCAGGTTTGAAACACTCTTTCTGCTCTATCTGCAGGTGGACATTTCAAGCGCTTTCAGGCCTATGGTGAAGAAGGAAATATCTTCCGGTAAAATCTACACAGAATCATTCTGAGAAAAAAATTTGGGATGTGTGTCCTCAACTAACAGAGTTGATCCACACTTTTGATACAGCAGTTTGGAAACACAGTTTTTGTAGAATCTGCAAGTGGATATTTGGATAATTGTGAAGATTTCGCTGGAAACGGGAATATCTTCATATAAAATCTAGACAGAAGCATTCCCAGAAACTTGTTTGTGATGTCTGTCCTCATCTAACAGAGTTCAACCTTTCTTTTGATAGAGCAATTTGGAAACACACTTTTTGCAGAATCTGCAAGTGGATATTTGGATAACTGTGAAGATTTCGTTGGAAACGGGAATATCTTCATATAAATTCCAGACGGAAGGATTCTCAGAAACTTTTTCTGATGTGTGTCCTCAACTTACAGGGTTCAACCTTTCTTTTGATAGAACAGTTTGGAAACCCTCTTTTTGTAGAATCTCTAAGTGGATATTTGGATAGCTCTAATGATTACGTAGGAAACGGGAATATCTTCATCTAAAATCTAGACAGAAGCACTCTCAGAAACAACTTTGTGATATCTGCATTCAAGTCACACAGCTGAACATTCCCTTTCATAGAGCGGGATTGAAACACTCTTTCTGTACTCTCTGCAAGTGGAACTCTCAAGCGCTTTGAGGCCTATGGTGAAAAAGGAAATATCTTCCCATAAAATCTAGACAGAAGGATTCTCAGAAGCAAATTTCAGATGTGTGTCCTCAAATAACAGAGTTGAACCTTTCTTTTGATACAGCAGTTTGGAAACACTCTTTTTGTAGAATCTGCAAGTGGATATTTGGATAACTGTGAAGATTTCGTTTTAAACGGGAATATCTTCATATGAAATCTAGACAGAAGCATTCTCAGAAACTTCTTTGTGATGTCTGTCCTCAACTAACAGAGTTCAACCTTTCTTTTCATACAGTAATTTGGAAACACATTATTTGCAGAATATGCAAGTGGATATTTGGATAACTGTGAAGATTTCGTTTGAAACGGGAATATCTTCATATAAAATCTAGACAGAAGCATTCTCAGAAACTTCTTTGTGATGTGTGTCCTCAACTAACAGAGTTTGACCTTTCTTTTCATACAGCAATTTGGAAACACTTTTTTTGTAGAATATGCAAGTGGATATTTGGATAACTGTGAAGATTTCGTTGGAAACGGGAAAATCTTCATATAAAATCCAGACGGAAGGATTCTCAGGAACTTTTTCTGATGTGTGTTCTCAACTAACAGGGTTCAACCTTTCTTTTGGTAGAACAGTATGGAACCCCTGTTTTTGTAGAATCTCTAAGTGGATATTTGGATAGCTCTAAAGATTACTTTGGAAAAGGGAATATCTTCATCTAAAATTTAGACAGAAGCAGTCTCAGAAACAACTTTGTGATATCTGCATTCAAGTCACAGAGCTGAACATTCCCTTACATAGTGCAGGTTTCAAACACTCTTTCTGCACTATCTGCAAGTGGACATTTCAAGCGCATTCAGGCCTATGGTGAAAAAGGAAAAATCTTCTGATAAAATATACACACAATAATTCTCAGAAACAAATTTGGGATGTGTGTCCTCAACTAACAGAGTTGAACCTCACTTTTGACACAGCAGTTTGGAAACACTCTTTTTGTAGAATCTGCAAGTGGATATTTGGATAACTGTGAAGATTTCGCTGGAAACGGGAATATCTTCATATAAAATCTAGACAGAAGCATTCTCAGAAACTTGTTTGTGATGTCTGTCCTCATCTAACAGACTTCAACTTTTCCTTTGATACAGCAATATGGAAACACACTTTTTGCAGAATCTGCACGTGGATAAATGGATAACTGTGAAGACTTCTTTGGAAACGGGAATATCTTCATATGAAATCTAGAGAGAAGCATTCTCAGAAACTTCTTTGTGATGTGTGTCCTGAACTAACAGAGTTCAACCTTTCTTCTCATACAGCAGTTTGGAAACGCTCTTTTTGCAGAATCTGCAAGTGGATATTTGGATAACTGTGAAGATTTCGTTGGAAACAGATATATCTTCATATAAAATCTAGACAGAAGCATTCTCAGAAACTTCTTTGTGATGCGTGTCCTCAACTAACAGAGTTCAACCTTTCTTTTGATAGAGCAGTTGGGAAACACTCTTTCTGTGGAATCTCTAAGTGGATATTTGGATAGCTCTAACGATTTTGTTGGAAACGGGAATATCTTCATCCAAAATCTGGACAGAAGCACTCTCAGAAACAACTTTGTGACATCTGCATTCAAGTAACAGAGCTGAACATTCCCTTTCATAGAGCAGGTTTGAAACACTCTTTTTGTACTATCTGCAACTGGACATGTCAAGCGGTTTCAGGCCTATGGTGAAAAAGGAAATATCTTCCAATAAAATCTGAACAGAAGCATTCTCAGAAACAAATTTGAGATATGTGTCCCCAACTAACAGAGTTGAACCTTTCTTTTTATACAGCAGTTTGGAAACACTCTTTTTGTGGAATCTGCAAGGGGATATTTGGATAACTGTGAAGATTTCGCTGGAAACGGGAATATGTTCACATAAAACCAAGACAGAAGCATTCTCAGAAACTTGTTTGTGATGTCTGTCCACATCTATCAGAGTTCAACCTTTCCTTTGATACAGCAATTTGGAAATACCCTTTTTGTAGAATCTGCAAGTGGATATTTGGATAACTGTGAAGATTTCGTTGGAAACGGGAATATCTTCATAGAAAATCTAGACAGAAGCATTCTCAGAAACTTCTTTGTGATGTGTGTCCTCAACTAACAGAGTTCAACCTTTCTTTTCATACAGCAATTTATAAAAACTTTTCTTGTAGAATATGCAAGTGGATATTTGGATTACTCTGAAGATTTCGTTGGAAACGGGAAAATCTTCATATAAAATCCAGACGGAAGGATTCTCAGGAACTTTTTCTGATGTGTGTCCTCAACTTACAAGGTTCAACCTATCTTTTGATAGAAGAGTTTGGAAACCCTCTTTTTGTAGAATCTCTAAGTGGATATTTGGATAGCTCTAACGATTACTTAGGAAACGGGAATATCTTCATCTAAAATCTAGACAGAAGCACTCTCAGAAACAACTTTGTGATATCTGCATTCAAGTCACAGAGCTGAACATTCCCTTTCATAGAGCGGGATTGAAACACTCTTTCTGTACTCTCTGCAAGTGGACCTCTCAAGCGCTTTGGGGCCTATGGTGAAAAAGGAAATATCTTCCCATAAAATCTAGACAGAAGGATTCTCAGAAGCAAATTTGAGATGTGTGTCCTCAACTAACAGAGTTGAACCTTTCTTTTGATACAGCAGTTTGCAAACACTCTTTTTGTGGAATCTGCAAGTGGATATTTGGATAACTGTGAAGATTTCGCTGGAAACGGAAATATCTTCATATGAAATCTAGACAGAAGCATTCTCAGAAACTTGTTTGTGATGTCTGTCCACATCTAACAGAGTTCAACCTTTCCTTTGATACAGCAATTTGGAAATACCCTTTTTGTAGAATCTGCAAGTGGATATTTGGATAACTGTGAAGATTTCGTTGGAAACGGGAATATCTTCATAGAAAATCTAGACAGAAGCATTCTCAGAAACTTCTTTGTGATGTGTGTCCTCAACTAACAGAGTTCAACCTTTCTTTTCATACAGCAATTTGGAAACACATTTTTGGAGAATATTCAAGTGGATATTTGGATAACTGTGAAGATTTCGTTGAAACGGGAAAATCTTCATATAAAATCCAGACGGAAGGATTCTCAGGAAATTTTTCTGATGTGTGTCCTCAACTAACAGGGTTCAGCCTTTCTTTTGGTAGAACAGTATGGAACCCCTCTTTTTGTAGAATCTCTAAGTGGATAATTGGATAGCTCTAAAGATTACGTTGGAAAAGGGAATATCTTCATCTAAAATCTAGACAGAAGCAGTCTCGGAAACAACTTTGTGATATCTGCATTCAAGTCACAGAGCTGAACATTCCCTTTCATAGTGCAGGTTTCAAACACTCTTTCTGCACTATCTGCAAGTGGACATTTCAAGCGCGTTCAGTCCTATGGTGAAAAAGGAAACATCTTCTGATAAAATATACACAGAAACATTCTCAGAAAAAAATTTGGGATGTGTGTCCTCAACTAACAGAGTTGAACCTCACTTTTGACACAGCAGTTTGGAAACACTCTTTTTGTAGAATCTACAAGGGGATATTTGGAGAACTGCGAAGATTTCGCTGAAAACGGGAATATCTTCATACAAAATCTAGACAGAAGCATTCTCAGAAACTTGTTTGTGATGTCTGTCCTGAACTAACAGAGTTCAACGTTTCTTTTGATACAGCCATTTGAAAACACACTTTTTGCAGAATCTGCACGTGGATAATTGGATAACTGTGAAGATTTCTTTGGAAACGGGAATATCTTCATATGAAATCTAGACAGAAGCATTCTCAGAAACTTCTTTGTGATGTGTGTCCTGAACTAACAGAGTTCAACCTTTCTTCTCATACAGCAGTTTGGAAACGCTCTTTTTGCAGAATCTGCAAGTGGATATTTGGATAACCGTGAAGATTTCGTTGGAAACGGGAATATCTTCATATAAAATCTAGACAGAAGCATTCTCAGAAACTTCTTTGTGATGTGTGTCCTCAACAAACAGAGTTTAACGTTTCTTTTGATAGAGCAGTTTGGAAACACTCTTTCTTTGGAATCTCTAAGTGGATATTTGGATAGCTCTAACGATTTTGTTGGAAACGGGAATATCTTCATCCAAAATCTAGACAGAAGCACTCTCAGAAACAACTTTGTGACATCTGCATTCAAGTAACAGACCTGAACATTCCCTTTCATAGAGCAGGATTGAAACACTCTTTCTGTACTATCTGCAAGTGGACATGTCAAGCGGTTTCAGGCCTATGGTGAAAAAGGAAATATCTTCCAATAAAATCTGAACAGAAGCATTTTCAGAAACAAATTTGAGATATGTGTCCCCAA
This sequence comes from Gorilla gorilla gorilla, assembly GCF_029281585.2. Taxonomy (NCBI): domain Eukaryota; kingdom Metazoa; phylum Chordata; class Mammalia; order Primates; family Hominidae; genus Gorilla; species Gorilla gorilla. Next base: position 33,428,542 of record NC_073241.2, on the reverse strand, counting down.
CTAACAGAGTTGAACCTTTCTTTTTATACAGCAGTTTGGAAACACTCTTTTTGTGGAATCTGCAAGGGGATATTTGGATAACTGTGAAGATTTCGCTGGAAACGGGAATATCTTCACATAAAATCAAGACAGAAGCATTCTCAGAAACTTGTTTGTGATGTCTGTCCACATCTAACAGAGTTCAACCTTTCCTTTGATACAGCAATTTGGAAATACCCTTTTTGTAGAATCTGCAAGTGGATATTTGGATAACTGTGAAGATTTCGTTGGAAACGGGAATATCTTCATAGAAAATCTAGACAGAAGCATTCTCAGAAACTTCTTTGTGATGTGTGTCCTCAACTAACAGAGTTCAACCTTTCTTTTCATACAGCAATTTGGAAACACTTTTTTTGTAGAATATGCAAGTGGAAATTTGGATAACTGTGAAGATTTCGTTGGAAACGGGAAAATCTTCATATAAAATCCAGACGGAAGGATTCTCAGGAACTTTTTCTGATGTGTGTCCTCAACTTACAAGGTTCAACCTATCTTTTGATAGAAGAGTTTGGAAACCCTCTTTTTGTAGAATCTCTAAGTGGATATTTGGATAGCTCTAACGATTACTTAGGAAACGGGAATATCTTCATCTAAAATCTAGACAGAAGCACTCTCAGAAACAACTTTGTGATATCTGCATTCAAGTCACAGAGCTGAACATTCCCTTTCATAGAGCGGGATTGAAACACTCTTTCTGTACTCTCTGCAAGTGGACCTCTCAAGCGCTTTGGGGCCTATGGTGAAAAAGGAAATATCTTCCCATAAAATCTAGACAGAAGGATTCTCAGAAGCAAATTTGAGATGTGTGTCCTCAACTAACAGAGTTGAACCTTTCTTTTGATACAGCAGTTTGCAAAGACTCTTTTTGTGGAATCTGCAAGTGGATATTTGGATAACTGTGAAGATTTCGCTGGAAACGGAAATATCTTCATATGAAATCTAGACAGAAGCATTCTCAGAAACTTGTTTGTGATGTCTGTCCACATCTAACAGAGTTCAACCTTTCCTTTGATACAGCAATTTGGAAATACCCTTTTTGTAGAATCTGCAAGTGGATATTTGGATAACTGTGAAGATTTCGTTGGAAACGGGAATATCTTCATAGAAAATCTAGACAGAAGCATTCTCAGAAACTTCTTTGTGATGTGTGTCCTCAACTAACAGAGTTCAAACTTTCTTTTCATACAGCAATTTGGAAACACTTTTTTTGTAGAATATGCAAGTGGATATTTGGATAACTGTGAAGATTTCGTTGGAAACGGGAAAATCTTCATATAAAATAGAGACGGAAGGATTCTCAGGAACTTTTTCTGATGTGTGTCCTCAACTAACAGGGTTCAACCTTTCTTTTGGTAGAACAGTATGGAACCCCTCTTTTTGTAGAATCTCTAAGTGGATATTTGGATAGCTCTAAAGATTACGTTGGAAAAGGGAATATCTTCATCTAAAATCTAGACAGAAGCAGTCTCGGAAACAACTTTGTGATATCTGCATTCAAGTCACAGAGCTGAACATTCCCTTTCATAGTGCAGGTTTCAAACACTCTTTCTGCACTATCTGCAAGTGGACATTTCAAGCGCGTTCTGTCCTATGGTGAAAAAGGAAACATTTTCTGATAAAATATACACAGAAACATTCTCAGAAAAAAATTTGGGATGTGTGTCCTCAACTAACAGAGTTGAACCTCACTTTTGACACAGCAGTTTGGAAACACTCTTTTTGTAGAATCTACAAGGGGATATTTGGAGAAATGCGAAGATTTCGCTGAAAACGGGAATATCTTCATACAAAATCTAGACAGAAGCATTCTCAGAAACTTGTTTGTGATGTCTGTCCTGAACTAACAGAGTTCAACGTTTCTTTTGATACAGCAATTTGGAAACACACTTTTTGCAGAATCTGCACGTGGATAATTGGATAACTGTGAAGATTTCTTTGGAAACGGGAATATCTTCATATGAAATCTAGACAGAAGCATTCTCAGAAACTTCTATGTGATGTGTGTCCTGAACTAACAGAGTTCAACCTTTCTTCTCATACAGCAGTTTGGAAACGCTCTTTTTGCAGAATCTGCAAGTGGATATTTGGATAACTGTGAAGATTTCGTTGGAAACGGGAATATCTTCATATAAAATCTAGACAGAAGCATTCTCAGAAACTTCTTTGTGATGTGTGTCCTCAACAAACAGAGTTCAACGTTTCTTTTGATAGAGCAGTTTGGAAACACTCTTTCTTTGGAATCTCTAAGTGGATATTTGGATAGCTCTAACGATTTTGTTGGAAACGGGAATATCTTCATCCAAAATCTAGACAGAAGCACTCTCAGAAACAACTTTGTGACATCTGCATTCAAGTAACAGACCTGAACATTCCCTTTCATAGAGCAGGATTGAAACAATCTTTCTGTACTATCTGCAAGTGGACATGTCAAGCGGTTTCAGGCCTATGGTGAAAAAGGAAATATCTTCCAATAAAATCTGAACAGAAGCATTTTCAGAAACAAATTTGAGATATGTGTCCCCAACTAACAGAGTTGAACCTTTCTTTTTATACAGCAGTTTGGAAACACTCTTTTTGTGGAATCTGCAAGGGGATATTTGGATAACTGTGAAGATTTCGCTGGAAACGGGAATATCTTCACATAAAATCAAGACAGAAGCATTCTCAGAAACTTGTTTGTGATGTCTGTCCACATCTAACAGAGTTCAACCTTTCCTTTGATACAGCAATTTGGAAATACCCTTTTTGTAGAATCTGCAAGTGGATATTTGGATAACTGTGAAGATTTCGTTGGAAACGGGAATATCTTCATAGAAAATCTAGACAGAAGCATTCTCAGAAACTTCTTTGTGATGTGTGTCCTCAACTAACAGAGTTCAACCTTTCTTTTCATACAGCAATTTGGAAACACTTTTTTTGGAGAATATGCAACTGGATATTTGGATAACTGTGAAGATTTCGTTGGAAACGGGAAAATCTTCATATAAAATCCAGACGGAAGGATTCTCAGGAACTTTTTCTGATGTGTGTCCTCAACTAACAGGGTTCAGCCTTTCTTTTGGTAGAACAGTATGGAACCCCTCTTTTTGTAGAATCTCTAAGTGGATAATTGGATAGCTCTAAAGATTACGTTGGAAAAGGGAATATCTTCATCTAAAATCTAGACAGAAGCAGTCTCGGAAACAACTTTGTGATATCTGCATTCAAGTCACAGAGCTGAACATTCCCTTTCATAGTGCAGGTTTCAAACACTCTTTCTGCACTATCTGCAAGTGGACATTTCAAGCGCATTCAGTCCTATGGTGAAAAAGGAAACATCTTCTGATAAAATATACACAGAAACATTCTCAGAAAAAAATTTGGGATGTGTGTCCTCAACTAACAGAGTTGAACCTCACTTTTGACACAGCAGTTTGGAAACACTCTTTTTGTAGAATCTACAAGGGGATATTTGGAGAACTGCGAAGATTTCGCTGAAAACGGGAATATCTTCATACAAAATCTAGACAGAAGCATTCTCAGAAACTTGTTTGTGATGTCTGTCCTGAACTAACAGAGTTCAACGTTTCTTTTGATACAGCAATTTGGAAACACACTTTTTGCAGAATCTGCACGTGGATAATTGGATAACTGTGAAGATTTCTTTGGAAACGGGAATATCTTCATATGAAATCTAGACAGAAGCATTCTCAGAAACTTCTTTGTGATGTGTGTCCTGAACTAACAGAGTTCAACCTTTCTTCTCATACAGCAGTTTGGAAACGCTCTTTTTGCAGAATCTGCATGTGGATATTTGGATAACCGTGAAGATTTCGTTGGAAACGGGAATATCTTCATATAAAATCTAGACAGAAGCATTCTCAGAAACTTCTTTGTGATGTGTGTCCTCAACAAACAGAGTTTAACGTTTCTTTTGATAGAGCAGTTTGGAAACACTCTTTCTTTGGAATCTCTAAGTGGATATTTGGATAGCTCTAACGATTTTGTTGGAAACGGGAATATCTTCATCCAAAATCTAGACAGAAGCACTCTCAGAAACAACTTTGTGACATCTGCATTCAAGTAACAGACCTGAACATTCCCTTTCATAGAGCAGGATTGAAACACTCTTTCTGTACTATCTGCAAGTGGACATGTCAAGCGGTTTCAGGCCTATGGTGAAAAAGGAAATATCTTCCAATAAAATCTGAACAGAAGCATTTTCAGAAACAAATTTGAGATATGTGTCCCCAACTAACAGAGTTGAACCTTTCTTTTTATACAGCAGTTTGGAAACACTCTTTTTGTGGAATCTGCAAGGGGATATTTGGATAACTGTGAAGATTTCGCTGGAAACGGGAATATCTTCACATAAAATCAAGACAGAAGCATTCTCAGAAACTTGTTTGTGATGTCTGTCCACATCTAACAGAGTTCAACCTTTCCTTTGATACAGCAATTTGGAAATACCCTTTTTGTAGAATCTGCAAGTGGATATTTGGATAACTGTGAAGATTTCGTTGGAAACGGGAATATCTTCATAGAAAATCTAGACAGAAGCATTCTCAGAAACTTCTTTGTGATGTGTGTCCTCAACTAACAGAGTTCAACCTTTCTTTTCATACAGCAATTTGGAAACACTTTTTTTGTAGAATATGCAAGTGGATATTTGGATAACTGTGAAGATTTCGTTGGAAACGGGAAAATCTTCATATAAAATCCAGACGGAAGGATTCTCAGGAACTTTTTCTGATGTGTGTCCTCAACTAACAGGGTTCAACCTTTCTTTTGGTAGAACAGTATGGAACCCCTCTTTTTGTAGAATCTCTAAGTGGATATTTGGATAGCTCTAAAGATTACGTTGGAAAAGGGAATATCTTCATCTAAAATCTAGACAGAAGCAGTCTCGGAAACAACTTTGTGATATCTGCATTCAAGTCACAGAGCTGAACATTCCCTTTCATAGTGCAGGTTTCAAACACTCTTTCTGCACTATCTGCAAGTGGACATTTCAAGCGCGTTCAGTCCTGTGGTGAAAAAGGAAACATTTTCTGATAAAATATACACAGAAACATTCTCAGAAAAAAATTTGAGATGTGTGTCCTCAACTAACAGAGTTGAACCTCACTTTTGTCACAGCAGTTTGGAAACACTCTTTTTGTAGAATCTACAAGGGGATATTTGGAGAACTGCGAAGATTTCGCTGAAAACGGGAATATCTTCATACAAAATGTAGACAGAAGCATTCTCAGAAACTTGTTTGTGATGTCTGTCCTGAACTAACAGAGTTCAACGTTTCTTTTGATACAGCAATTTGGAAACACACTTTTTGCAGAATCTGCACGTGGATAATTGGATAACTGTGAAGATTTCTTTGGAAACGGGAATATCTTCATATGAAATCTAGACAGAAGCATTCTCAGAAACTTCTTTGTGGTGTGTGTCCTGAACTAACAGAGTTCAACCTTTCTTATCATACAGCAGTTTGGAAACGCTCTTTTTGCAGAATCTGAAAGTGGATATTTGGATAACCGTGAAGATTTCGTTGGAAACGGGAATATCTTCATATAAAATCTAGACAGAAGCATTCTCAGAAACTTCTTTGTGATGTGTGTCCTCAACAAACAGAGTTCAACGCTTCTTTTGATAGAGCAGTTTGGAAACACTCTTTCTTTGGAATCTCTAAGTGGATATTTGGATAGCTCTAACGAATTTGTTGGAAACGGGAATATCTTCATCCAAAATCTAGACAGAAGCACTCTCAGAAACAACTTTGTGACATCTGCATTCAAGTAACAGACCTGAACATTCCCTTTCATAGAGCAGGATTGAAACAATCTTTCTGTACTATCTGCAAGTGGACATGTCAAGCGGTTTCAGGCCTATGGTGAAAAAGGAAATATCTTCCAATAAAATCTGAACAGAAGCATTTTCAGAAACAAATTTGAGATATGTGTCCCCAACTAACAGAGTTGAACCTTTCTTTTTATACAGCAGTTTGGAAACACTCTTTTTGTGGAATCTGCAAGGGGATATTTGGATAACTGTGAAGATTTCGCTGGAAACGGGAATATCTTCACATAAAATCAAGACAGAAGCATTCTCAGAAACTTGTTTGTGATGTCTGTCCACATCTAACAGAGTTCAACCTTTCCTTTGATACAGCAATTTGGAAATACCCTTTTTGTAGAATCTGCAAGTGGATATTTGGATAACTGTGAAGATTTCGTTGGAAACGGGAATATCTTCATAGAAAATCTAGACAGAAGCATTCTCAGAAACTTCTTTGTGATGTGTGTCCTCAACTAACAGAGTTCAACCTTTCTTTTCATACAGCAATTTGGAAACACTTTTTTTGGAGAATATGCAACTGGATATTTGGATAACTGTGAAGATTTCGTTGGAAACGGGAAAATCTTCATATAAAATCCAGACGGAAGGATTCTCAGGAACTTTTTCTGATGTGTGTCCTCAACTAACAGGGTTCAGCCTTTCTTTTGGTAGAACAGTATGGAACCCCTCTTTTTGTAGAATCTCTAAGTGGATAATTGGATAGCTCTAAAGATTACGTTGGAAAAGGGAATATCTTCATCTAAAATCTAGACAGAAGCAGTCTCGGAAACAACTTTGTGATATCTGCATTCAAGTCACAGAGCTGAACATTCCCTTTCATAGTGCAGGTTTCAAACACTCTTTCTGCACTATCTGCAAGTGGACATTTCAAGCGCATTCAGTCCTATGGTGAAAAAGGAAACATCTTCTGATAAAATATACACAGAAACATTCTCAGAAAAAAATTTGGGATGTGTGTCCTCAACTAACAGAGTTGAACCTCACTTTTGACACAGCAGTTTGGAAACACTCTTTTTGTAGAATCTACAAGGGGATATTTGGAGAACTGCGAAGATTTCGCTGAAAACGGGAATATCTTCATACAAAATCTAGACAGAAGCATTCTCAGAAACTTGTTTGTGATGTCTGTCCTGAACTAACAGAGTTCAACGTTTCTTTTGATACAGCAATTTGGAAACACACTTTTTGCAGAATCTGCACGTGGATAATTGGATAACTGTGAAGATTTCTTTGGAAACGGGAATATCTTCATATGAAATCTAGACAGAAGCATTCTCAGAAACTTCTTTGTGATGTGTGTCCTGAACTAACAGAGTTCAACCTTTCTTCTCATACAGCAGTTTGGAAACGCTCTTTTTGCAGAATCTGCATGTGGATATTTGGATAACCGTGAAGATTTCGTTGGAAACGGGAATATCTTCATATAAAATCTAGACAGAAGCATTCTCAGAAACTTCTTTGTGATGTGTGTCCTCAACAAACAGAGTTTAACGTTTCTTTTGATAGAGCAGTTTGGAAACACTCTTTCTTTGGAATCTCTAAGTGGATATTTGGATAGCTCTAACGATTTTGTTGGAAACGGGAATATCTTCATCCAAAATCTAGACAGAAGCACTCTCAGAAACAACTTTGTGACATCTGCATTCAAGTAACAGACCTGAACATTCCCTTTCATAGAGCAGGATTGAAACACTCTTTCTGTACTATCTGCAAGTGGACATGTCAAGCGGTTTCAGGCCTATGGTGAAAAAGGAAATATCTTCCAATAAAATCTGAACAGAAGCATTTTCAGAAACAAATTTGAGATATGTGTCCCCAACTAACAGAGTTGAACCTTTCTTTTTATACAGCAGTTTGGAAACACTCTTTTTGTGGAATCTGCAAGGGGATATTTGGATAACTGTGAAGATTTCGCTGGAAACGGGAATATCTTCACATAAAATCAAGACAGAAGCATTCTCAGAAACTTGTTTGTGATGTCTGTCCACATCTAACAGAGTTCAACCTTTCCTTTGATACAGCAATTTGGAAATACCCTTTTTGTAGAATCTGCAAGTGGATATTTGGATAACTGTGAAGATTTCGTTGGAAACGGGAATATCTTCATAGAAAATCTAGACAGAAGCATTCTCAGAAACTTCTTTGTGATGTGTGTCCTCAACTAACAGAGTTCAACCTTTCTTTTCATACAGCAATTTGGAAACACTTTTTTTGTAGAATATGCAAGTGGATATTTGGATAACTGTGAAGATTTCGTTGGAAACGGGAAAATCTTCATATAAAATCCAGACGGAAGGATTCTCAGGAACTTTTTCTGATGTGTGTCCTCAACTAACAGGGTTCAACCTTTCTTTTGGTAGAACAGTATGTAACCCCTCTTTTTGTAGAATCTCTAAGTGGATATTTGGATAGCTCTAAAGATTACGTTGGAAAAGGGAATATCTTCATCTAAAATCTAGACAGAAGCAGTCTCGGAAACAACTTTGTGATATCTGCATTCAAGTCACAGAGCTGAACATTCCCTTTCACAGTGCAGGTTTCAAACACTCTTTCTGCACTATCTGCAAGTGGACATTTCAAGCGCGTTCAGTCCTGTGGTGAAAAAGGAAACATTTTCTGATAAAATATACACAGAAACATTCTCAGAAAAAAATTTGAGATGTGTGTCCTCAACTAACAGAGTTGAACCTCACTTTTGTCACAGCAGTTTGGAAACACTCTTTTTGTAGAATCTACAAGGGGATATTTGGAGAACTGCGAAGATTTCGCTGAAAACGGGAATATCTTCATACAAAATGTAGACAGAAGCATTCTCAGAAACTTGTTTGTGATGTCTGTCCTGAACTAACAGAGTTCAACGTTTCTTTTGATACAGCAATTTGGAAACACACTTTTTGCAGAATCTGCACGTGGATAATTGGATAACTGTGAAGATTTCTTTGGAAACGGGAATATCTTCATATGAAATCTAGACAGAAGCATTCTCAGAAACTTCTTTGTGGTGTGTGTCCTGAACTAACAGAGTTCAACCTTTCTTATCATACAGCAGTTTGGAAACGCTCTTTTTGCAGAATCTGAAAGTGGATATTTGGATAACCGTGAAGATTTCGTTGGAAACGGGAATATCTTCATATAAAATCTAGACAGAAGCATTCTCAGAAACTTCTTTGTGATGTGTGTCCTCAACAAACAGAGTTCAACGCTTCTTTTGATAGAGCAGTTTGGAAACACTCTTTCTTTGGAATCTCTAAGTGGATATTTGGATAGCTCTAACGAATTTGTTGGAAACGGGAATATCTTCATCCAAAATCTAGACAGAAGCACTCTCAGAAACAACTTTGTGACATCTGTATTCAAGTAACAGACCTGAACATTCCCTTTCATAGAGCAGGATTGAAACACTCTTTCTGTACTATCTGCAAGTGGACATGTCAAGCGGTTTCAGGCCTATGGTGAAAAAGGAAATATCTTCCAATAAAATCTGAACAGAAGCATTTTCAGAAACAAATTTGAGATATGTGTCCCCAACTAACAGAGTTGAACCTTTCTTTTTATACAGCAGTTTGGAAACACTCTTTTTGTGGAATCTGCAAGGGGATATTTGGATAACTGTGAAGATTTCGCTGGAAACGGGAATATCTTCACATAAAATCAAGACAGAAGCATTCTCAGAAACTTGTTTGTGATGTCTGTCCACATCTAACAGAGTTCAACCTTTCCTTTGATACAGCAATTTGGAAATACCCTTTTTGTAGAATCTGCAAGGGGATATTTGGATAACTGAAGATTTCGTTGGAAACGGGAATATCTTCATAGAAAATCTAGACAGAAGCATTCTCAGAAACTTCTTTGTGATGTGTGTCCTCAACTAACAGAGTTCAACCTTTCTTTTCATACAGCAATTTGGAAACACTTTTTTTGTAGAATATGCAAGTGGATATTTGGATAACTGTGAAGATTTCGTTGGAAACGGGAAAATCTTCATATAAAATCCAGACGGAAGGATTCTCAGGAACTTTTTCTGATGTGTGTCCTCAACTAACAGGGTTCAACCTTTCTTTTGGTAGAACAGTATGGAACCCCTCTTTTTGTAGAATCTCTAAGTGGATATTTGGATAGCTGTAAAGATTACGTTGGAAAAGGGAATATCTTCATCTAAAATCTAGACAGAAGCAGTCTCAGAAACAACTTTGTGATATCTGCATTCAAGTCACAGAGCTGAACATTCCCTTTCATAGTGCAGGTTTCAAACACACTTTCTGCACTATCTGCAAGTGGACATTTCAAGCGCGTTCAGTCCTATGGTGAAAAAGGAAACATCTTCTGATAAAATATACACAGAATCATTCTCAGAAAAAAATTTGGGATGTGTGTCCTCAACTAACAGAGTTGAACCTCACTTTTGACACAGCAGTTTGGAAACACTCTTTTTGTAGAATCTACAAGGGGATATTTGGAGAACTGTGAAGATTTTGCTGGAAACGGGAATATCTTCATATAAAATCTGGACAGAAGCATTCTCAGAAACTTCTTTGTGATGTGTGACCTCAACAAACAGAGTTCAACGTTTCTTTTGATAGAGCAGTTTGGAAACACTCTTTCTTTGGAATCTCTAAGTGGATATTTGGATAGCTCTAACGATTTTGTTGGAAACGGGAATATCTTCATCCAAAATCTAGACAGAAGCACTCTCAGAAACAACTTTGTGACATCTGCATTCAAGTAACAGACTTGAACATTCCCTTTCATAGAGCAGGATTGAAACACTCTTTCTGTACTATCTGCAAGTGGACATGTCAAGCGGTTTCAGGCCTATGGTGAAAAAGGAAATATCTTCCAATAAAATCTGAACAGAAGCATTTTCAGAAACAAATTTGAGATATGTGTCCCCAACAAACAGAGTTGAACCTTTCTTTTTATACAGCAGTTTGGAAACACTCTTTCTTTGGGATCTCTAAGTGGATATTTGGATAGCTCCAACGATTTCGTTGGAAACGGGAATATCTTCATCTAAAATCTAGACAGAAGCACTCTCAGAAACAACTTTGTGACATCAGCATTCAAGTCATAGTGCTGAACATTCCCTTTCATAGAGCGGGATTGAAACACTCTTTCTGTACTCTCCGCAAGTGGACCTCTCAAGCGCTTTGAGGCCTATGGTGAAAAAGGAAATATCTTCACATAAAATCTAGACAGAAGGATTCTCAGAAGCAAATTTGAGATGTGTGTCCTCAACTAACAGAGTTGAACCTTTCTTTTGATACAGCAGTTTGGAAACACTCCTTTTGTAGAATCTGCAAGTGGATATTTGGATAACTGTGAAGATTTCATTTTAAACGGGAATATCTTCATATAAAATCTAGACAGAAGAATTCTCAGAAACTTCTTTGTGATGTCTGTCCTCAACTAACAGAGTTCAACCTTTCTTTTCATACAGCAATTTGGAAACACTTTTTTTGTAGAATATGCAAGTGGATATTTGGATAACTGTGAAGATTTCGTTGGAAACGTGAAAATCTTCATATAAAATCCAGACGGAAGGATTCTCAGAAACTTTTTCTGATGTGTGTCCTCAACTAACAGGGTTCAACCTTTCTTTTGATAGAACAGTATGGAACCCCTCTTTTTGTAGAATCTCTAAGTGGATATTTGGGTAGCTCTAAAGATTACGTTGGAAAAGGGAATATCTTCATTTAAAATCTAGACAGAAGCAGTCTCAGAAACAACTTTGTGATATCTGCATTCAAGTCACAGAGCTGAACATTCCCTTTCATAGTGCAGGTTTCAAACACTCTTTCTGCACTATCTGCAAGTGGACATTTCAAGCGCATTCAGGCCTATGGTGAAAAAGGAAACATCTTCTGATAAAATATACACAGAATCATTCTCAGAAAAAAATTTGGGATGTGTGTCCTCAACTAACAGAGTTGAACCTCACTTTTGACACAGCAGTTTGGAAACACTCTTTTTGTAGAATCTACAAGGGGATATTTGGAGAACTGCGAAGATTTCGCTGAAAACGGGAATATCTTCATACAAAATCTAGACAGAAGCATTCTCAGAAACTTGTTTGTGATGTCTGTCCTGAACTAAAAGAGTTCAACGTTTCTTTTGACACAGCAATTTGGAAACACACTTTTTGCAGAATCTGCACGTGGATAATTGGAAAACTGTGAAGATTTCTTTGGAAACGGGAATATCTTCATATGAAATCTAGACAGAAGCATTCTCAGAAACTTCTTTGTGATGTGTGTCCTGAACTAACAGAGTTCAACCTTTCTTCTCATACAGCAGTTTGGAAACGCTCTTTTTGCAGAATCTGGAAGTGGATATTTGGATAACCGTGAAGATTTTGTTGGAAACGGCAATATCTTCATATAAAATCTAGACAGAAGCATTCTCAGAAACTTCTTTGTGATGTGTGTCCTCAACAAACAGAGTTCAACCTTTCTTTTGATATAGCAGTTTGGAAACACTCTTTCTTTGGAATCTCTAAGTGGATATTTGGATAGCTCTAACGATTTTGTTGGAAACGGGAATATCTTCATCCAAAATCTAGACAGAAGCACTCTCAGAAACAACTTTGTGACATCTGCATTCAAGTAACAGACCTGAACATTCCCTTTCATAGAGCAGGATTGAAACACTCTTTCTGTACTATCTGCAAGTGGACATGTCAAGCGGTTTCAGGCCTATGGTGAAAAAGGAAATATCTTCCAATAAAATCTGAACAGAAGCATTTTCAGAAACAAATTTGAGATATGTGTCCCCAACTAACAGAGTTGAACCTTTCTTTTTATACAGCAGTTTGGAAACACTCTTTTTGTGGAATCTGCAAGGGGATATTTGGATAACTGTGAAGATTTCGCTGGAAACGGGAATATCTTCACATAAAATCAAGACAGAAGCATTCTCAGAAACTTGTTTGTGATGTTTGTCCACATCTAGCAGAGTTCAACCTTTCCTTTGATACAGCAATTTGGAAATACCCTTTATGTAGAATCTGCAAGTGGATATTTGGATAACTGTGAAGATTTCGTTGGAAACGGGAATATCTTCATAGAAAATCTAGACAGAAGCATTCTCAGAAACTTCTTTGTGATGTGTGTCCTCAACTAACAGAGTTCAACCTTTCTTTTCATACAGCAATTTGGAAACACTTTTTTTGTAGAATATGCAAGTGGATATTTGGATAACTGTGAAGATTTCGTTGGAAACGGGAAAATCTTCATATAAAATCCAGACGGGAGGATTCTCAGGAACTTTTTCTGATGTGTGTCCTCAACTAACTGGGTTCAACCTTTCTTTTGGTAGAACAGTATGGAACCCCTCTTTTTGTAGAATCTCTAAGTGGATATTTGGATAGCTCTAAAGATTACGTTGGAAAAGGGAATATCCTCATCTAAAATCTAGACAGAAACAGTCTCAGAAACAACTTTGTGATATCTGCATTCAAGTCACAGAGCTGAACATTCCCTTTCATAGTGCAGGTTTGAAACACTCTTTCTGCACTATCTGCAAGTGGACCTTTCAAGCGCATTCAGGCCTATGGTGAAAAAGGAAACATCTTCTGATAAAATATACACAGAATCATTCTCAGAAACAAATTTGGGATGTGTGTCCTCAACTAACAGAGTTGAACCTCACTTTTGACACAGCAGTTTGGAAACACTCTTTTTGTAGAATCTACCAGGGGATATTTGGAGAACTGCGAAGATTTCGCTGGAAACGGGAATATCTTCATACAAAATGTAGACAGAAGCATTCTCAGAAACTTGTTTGTGATGCCTGTCCTCAACTAACAGAGTTCAACCTTTCTTTTGATACAGCAATTTGCAAACACACTTTTTGTGGAATCTTCAAGTGGATATTTGGATAACTGTGAAGATTTTGCTGGAAACGGGAATATCTTAATATAAAATCTGGACAGAAGCATTCTCAGAAACTTCTTTGTGATGTGTGTCCTCAACAAACAGAGTTCAACGTTTCTTTTGATAGAGCAGTTTGGAAACACTCTTTCTTTGGGATCTCTAAGTGGATATTTGAATAGCTCTAACGATTTCGTTGGAAACGGGAATATCTTCATCTAAAATCTAGACAGAAGCACTCTCAGAAAGAACTTTGTGACATCAGCATTCCAGTCACAGTGCTGAATATTCCCTTTCATAGAGCGGGATTGAAACACTCTTTCTGTACTCTCCGCAAGTGGACCTCTCAAGCGCTTTGAGGCCTATGGTGAAAAAGGAAATATCTTCCCATAAAATCTAGACAGAAGGATTCTCAGAAGCAAATTTGAGATGTGTGTCCTCAACTAACAGAGTTGAACCTTTCTTTTGATACAGCAGTTTGGAAACACTCTTTTTGTAGAATCTGCAAGTGGATATTTGGATAACTGTGAAGATTTCATTTTAAACGGGAATATCTTCATATAAAATCTAGACAGAAGCATTCTCAGAAACTTCTTTGTGATGTCTGTCCTCAACTAACAGAGTTCAACCTTTCTTTTCATACAGCATTTTGGAAACACTTTTTTTGTAGAATATTCAAGTGGATATTTGGATAACTGTGATGATTTCGTTGGAAAGGGGAAAATCTTCATATAAAATCCAGACGGAAGGATTCTCAGGAACTTTTTCTGATGTGTGTCCTCAACTAACAGGGTTCAACCTTTCTTTTGGTGGAACAGTATGGAACCCCTCTTTTTGTAGAATCTCTAAGTGAATATTTGGATAGCTCTAAAGATTACGTTGGAAAAGGGAATATCTTCATCTAAAACCTAGACAGGAGCGGTCTCAGAAACAACTTTGAGATATCTGCATTCAAGTCACAGAGCTGAACATTCCCTTTCATAGTGCAGGTTTGAAACCCTCTTTCTGCACTATCTGCAAGTGGACATTTCAAGCGCATTCAGGCCTATGGTGAAAAAGGAAACATCTTCTGATAAAATATACACAGAATCATTCTAAGAAAGAAATTTGGGATGTGTGTCCTCAACTAACAGAGTTGAACCTCACTTTTGACACAGCAGTTTGGAAACACACTTTTTATAGAATCTACCAGGGGATATTTGGAGAACTGCGAAGATTTCGCTGGAAACGGGAATATCTTCATACAAAATGTAGACAGAAGCATTCTCAGAAACTTGTTTGTGATGTCTGTCCTCATCTAACAGAGTTCAACATTTCTTTTGATACAGCAATTTGCAAACACACTTTTTGTGGAATCTTCAAGTGGATATTTGGATAACTGTGAAGATTTTGCTGGAAACGGGAATATCTTCATTTAAAATCTGGACAGAAGCATTCTCAGAAACTTCTTTGTGATGTGTGTCCTCAACAAACAGAGTTCAACGTTTCTTTTGATAGAGCAGTTTGGAAACACTCTTTCTTTCGAATCTCTAAGTGGATATTTGGATAGCTCTGACGATTTCGTTGGAAACGGGAATATCTTCATCTAAACTCTAGACAGAAGCACTCTCAGAAACAACTTTGTGACATCAGCATTCAAGTCACAGTGGTGAACATTCCCTTTCATAGAGCGGGATTGAAACACTCTTTCTGTACTCTCCGCAATTGGACATCTCAAGCGCTTTGAGGCCTATGGTGAAAAAGGAAATATCTTCCCATAAAATCTAGACAGAAGGATTCTCAGAAGCAAATTTGAGATGTGTGTCCTCAACTAACAGAGTTGAACCTTTCTTTTGATACAGCAGTTTGGAAACACTGTTTTTGTAGAATCTGCAGGTGGATATTTGGATAACTGTGAAGATTTCGTTTTAAACGGGAATATCTTCATATAAAATCTAGACAGAAGCATTCTCAGAAACTTCTTTGTGATGTCTGCCCTCAACTAACAGAGTTCAACCTTTCTTTTCATACAGTAATTTGGAAACAATTTATTTGCAGAATATGCAAGTGGATATTTGGATAACTGTGAAGATTTCGTTGGAAACGGGAATATCTTCATAGAAAATCTAGACAGAAGCATTCTCAGAAACTTCTTTGTGATGTCTGTCCTCAACTAACAGAGTTCAACCTTTCTTTTCATACAGCAATTTGGAAACACTTTTTTTGTAGAATATGCAAGTGGATATTTGGATAACTGTGAAGATTTCGTTGGAAACGGGAAAATCTTCATATAAAATCCAGACGGAAGGATTCTCAGGAACTTTTTCTGATGTGTGTCCTCAACTAACAGGGTTCAACCTTTCTTTTGGTAGAACAGTATGGAACCCCTCTTTTTGTAGAATCTCTAAGTGGATATTTGGATAGCTCTAAAGATTACGTTGGAAAAGGGAATATCTTCATCTAAAATCTAGACAGAAGCAGTCTCAGAAACAACTTTGTGATATCTGCATTCAAGTCACAGAGGTGAACATTCCCTTTCATAGTGCAGGTTTCAAACACTCTTTCTGCACTATCTGCAAGTGGACATTTCAAGCGCATTCAGGCCTATGGTGAAAAAGGAAACATCTTCTGATAAAATATACACAGAATCATTCTCAGAAAAAAATTTGGGATGTGTGTCCTCAACTAACAGAGTTGAACCTCACTTTTGACACAGCAGTTTGGAAACACTCTTTTTGTAGAATCTGCAAGTGGATATTTGGATAACTGTGAAGATTTCGCTGGAAACGGGAATATCTTCATATAAAATCTAGACAGAAGCATTCTCAGAAACTTGTTTGTGATGTCTGTCCTCATCTAACAGACTTCAACTTTTCCTTTGATACAGCAATATGGAAACACACTTTTTGCAGAATCTGCACGGGGATAATTGGATAACTGTGAAGATTTCTTTGGAAACGGGAATATCTTCATATGAAATCTAGACAGAAGCATTCTCAGAAACTTCTTTGTGATGTGTGTCCTGAACTAACGGAGTTCAACCTTTCTTCTCATACAGCAGTTTGGAAACGCTCTTTTTGCAGAATCTGCAAGTGGATATTTGGATAAGTGTGAAGATTTCGTTGGAAACGGGAATGTCTTCATATAAAATCTAGACAGAAGCATTCTCAGAAACTTCTTTGTGATGTGTGTCCTCAACAAACAGAGTTTAACGTTTCTTTTGATAGAGCAGTTTGGAAACACTCTTTCTTTGGAATCTCTAAGTGGATATTTGGATAGCTCTAACGATTTTGTTGGAAACGGGAATATATTCATCCAAAATCTAGACAGAAGCACTCTCAGAAACAACTTTGTGACATCTGCATTCAAGTAACAGAGCTGAACATTCCCTTTCATAGAGCAGGATTGAAACACTCTTTCTGTACTATCTGCAAGTGGACATGTCAAGCGGTTTCAGGCCTATGGTGAAAAAGGAAATATCTTCCAATAAAATCTGAACAGAAGCATTTTCAGAAACAAATTTGAGATATGTGTCCCCAACTAACAGAGTTGAACCTTTCTTTTTATACAGCAGTTTGGAAACACTCTTTTTGTGGAATCTGCAAGGGGATATTTGGATAACTGTGAAGATTTCGCTGGAAATGGGAATATCTTCACATAAAATCAAGACAGAAGCATTCTCAGAAACTTGTTTGTGATGTCTGTCCACATCTAACAGAGTTAAACCTTTCCTTTGATACAGCAATTTGGAAATACCCTTTTTGTAGAATCTGCAAGTGGATATTTGGATAACTGTGAAGATTTCGTTGGAAACGGGAATATCTTCATAGAAAATCTAGACAGAAGCATTCTCAGAAACTTCTTCGTGATGTGTGTCCTCAACTAACAGAGTTCAACCTTTCTTTTCATAGAGCAATTTGGAAACACATTTTTGGAGAATATGCAAGTGGATATTTGAATAACTGTGAAGATTTCGATGGAAACGGGAAAATCTTCATATAAAATCCAGACGGAAGGATTCTCAGAAAATTTTTCTGATGTGTGTCCTCAACTAACAGGGTTCAACCTTTCTTTTGGTAGAACAGTATGGAACCCCTCTTTTTCTAGAATCTCTAAGTGGATATTTGGATAGCTCTAAAGATTACGTTGGAAAAGGGAATATCTTCATCTAAAATCTAGACAGAAGCAGTCTCAGAAACAACTTTGTGATATCTGCATTCAAGTCACAGAGCTGAACATTCCCTTTCATAGTGCAGGTTTGAAACACTCTTTCTGCACTATCTGCAAGTTAACATTTCAAACGCATTCAGGCCTATGGTGAAAAAGGAAACATCTTCTGATAACATATACACAGAATCATTCTCAGAAACAAATTTCGGATGTGTGTCCTCAACTAAAAGAGTTGAACCGCACTTTTGACACAGCAGTTTGGAAACACTCTTTTTGTAGAATCTACCAGGGGATATTTGGAGAACTGCGAAGATTTCGCAGGAAGCGGGAATATCTTCATACAAAATGTAGACAGAATCATTCTCAGAAACTTGTTTGTGATGTCTGCCCTCAACTAACAGAGTTCAACCTTTCTTTTGATACAGCAATTTGCAAACACACTTATTGTGGAATCTTCAAGTGGATATTTGGATAACTGTGAAGATTTTGCTGGAAACGGGAATATCTTCATATAAAATCTGGACAGAAGCATTCTCAGAAACTTCTTTGTGATGTGTGTCCTCAACAAACAGAGTTCAACGTTCCTTTTGATAGAGCAGTTTGGAAACACTCTTTCTTTGGAATCTCTAAGTGGATATTTGGATAGCTCTAACGATTTCGTTGGAAACGGGAATGTCTTCATCTAAAATCTAGACAGAAGCGCTCTCAGAAAGAACTTTGTGACATCAGCATTCAAGTCACAGTGCTGAACATTCCCTTTCATAGAGCGGGATTGAAACACTCTTTCTGTACTCTCCGCAAGTGGACCTCTCAAGCGCTTTGAGGCCTATGGTGAAAAAGGAAATATCTTCCTATTAAATCTAGACAGAAGGATTCTCAGAAGCAAATTTGAGATGTGTGTCCTCAACTAACAGAGTTGAACCTTTCTTTTGATACAGCAGTTTGGAAACACTCTTTTTGTAGAATCTGCAAGTGGATATTTGGATAACTGTGAAGATTTCATTTTAAACGGGAATATCTTCATATAAAATCTAGACAGAAGCATTCTCAGAAACTTCTTTGTGATGTCTGTCCTCAACTAACAGAGTTCAACCTTTCTTTTCATACAGCAATTTGGAAAAACTTTTCTTGTAGAATATGCAAGTGGATATTTGGATTACTGTGAAGATTTCTTTGGAAACGGGAAAATCTTCATATAAAATCCAGACGGAAGGATTCTCAGAAACTTTTTCTGATGTGTGTCCTCAACTTACAAGGTTCAACCTTTCTTTTGATAGAAGAGTTTGGAAACCCTCTTTTTGTAGAATCTCTAAGTGGATATTTGGATAGCTCTAACGATTACGTAGGAAACGGGAATATCTTCATCTAAAATCTAGACAGAAGCACTCTCAGAAACAACTTTGTGATATCTGCATTCAAGTCACAGAGCTGAACATTCCCTTTCATAGTGCAGGTTTGAAACACTCTTTCTGCTCTATCTGCAGGTGGACATTTCAAGCGCTTTCAGGCCTATGGTGAAAAAGGAAACATCTTCCGATAAAATCTACACAGAATCATTCTCAGAAACAAATTTGGGATGTGTGTCCTCAACTAACAGAGTTGATCCACACTTTTGATACAGCAGTTTGGAAACACAGTTTTTGTAGAATCTGCAAGTGGATATTTGGATAACTGTGAAGATTTCGCTGGAGACGAAAATATCTTCATATAAAATCTAGACAGAAGCATTCCCAGAAACTTGTTTGTGATGTCTGTCCTAATCTAACAGAGTTCAACCTTTCTTTTGATACAGCAATTTGGAAACACACTTTTTGCAGAATCTGCAAGTGGATATTTGGATAACTGTGAAGATTTCGTTGGAAACGGGAATATCTTCATATAAATTCCAGATGGAAGGATTCTCATTAACTTTTTCTGATGTGTGTCCTCAACTTACAGGGTTCAACCTTTCTTTTGATAGAACGGTTTGGAAACCCTCTTTTTGTAGAATCTCTAAGTGGATATTTGGAGAGCTCTAATGATTACGTAGGAAACGGGAATATCTTCATCTAAAATCTAGACAGAAGCACTCTCAGAAACAACTTTGTGATATCTGCATTCAAGTCACAGAGCTGAACATTCCCTTTCATAGAGCGGGATTGAAACACTCTTTCTGTACTCTCTGCAAGTGGACCTCTCAAGCGCTTTGAGGCCTATGGTGAAAAAGGAAATATCTTCCCATAAAATCTAGACAGAAGGATTCTCAGAAGCAAATTTGAGATGTGTGTCCTCAACTAACAGAGTTGAACCTTTCTTTTGATACAGCAGTTTGCAAACACTCTTTTTGTGGAATCTGCAAGTTGATATTTGGATAACTGTGAAGATTTCGCTGGAAACGGGAATATCTTCAAATAAAATCGAGACAGAAGCATTCTCAGAAACTTCTTTGTGATGTGTGTCCTCAACTAACAGAGTTCAACCTTTCTCTTCATACAGTAATTTGGAAACACTTTTTTTGTAGAATATGCAAGTGGATATTTGGATAACTGTAAAGATTTCGTTGGAAACGGGAATATCTTCATAGAAAATCTAGACAGAAGCATTCTCAGAAACTTCTTTGTGATGTGTGTCCTCAACTAACAGAGTTCAACCTTTCTTTTCATACAGCAATTTGGAAACACTTTTTTGTAGAATATGCAAGTGGATATTTGGATAACTGTGAAGATTTCGTTGGAAACGGGAAAATCTTCATATAACATCCAGACGGAAGGATTCTCAGGAACTTTTTCTGATGTGTGTCCTCAACTAACAGGGTTCAACCTTTCTTTTTGTAGAACAGCATGGAACCCCTCTTTTTGTAGAATCTCTAAGTGGATATTTGGATAGCTCTAAAGATTACGTTGGAAAAGGGAATATCTTCATCTAAAATCTAGACAGAAGCAGTCTCAGAAACAACTTTGTGATATCTGCATTCAAGTCACAGAGCTGAACATTCCCTTTCATAGTGGAGGTTTGAAACACTCTTTCTGCACTATCTGCAAGTGGACATTTCAAGCGCATTCAGGCCTATGGTGAAAAAGGAAACATCTTCTGATAAAATATACACAGAATCATTCTCAGAAACAAATTTGGGATGTCTGTCCTCAACTAACAGAGTTGAACCTCACTTTCGACACAGCAGTTTGGAAACACTCTTTTTGTACAATCTACCAGGGGATATTTGGAGAACTGCGAAGATTTCACTGGAAACGGGAATATCTTCATACAAAATGTAGACAGAAGCATTCTCAGAAACTTGTTTGTGATGTCTGTCCTCAACTAACAGAGTTCAACCTTTCTTTTGATACAGCAATTTGCAAACACACTTTTTGTGGAATCTTCAAGTGGATATTTGGATAACAGTGAAGATTTCTTTGGAAACGGGAATATCTTCATATAAAATCTGGACAGAAGCATTCTCAGAAACTTCTTTGTGATGTGTGTCCTCAACAAACAGAGTTCAACGTTTCTTTTGATAGAGCAGTTTGGAAACACTCTTTCTTTGGAATCTCTAACTGGATATTTGGATAGCTCTAACAATTTCGTTGGAAACGGGAATATCTTCATCTAAAATCTAGACAGAAGCACTCTCAGAAACAACTTTGTGACATCTGCATTCAAGTAACAGAGCTGAACATTCCCTTTCATAGAGCGGGATTGAAACACTCTTTCTGTACTCTCCGCAAGTGGACCTCTCAAGCGCTTTGAGGCCTAAGGTGAAAAAGGAAATATCTTCCCATAAAATCTAGACAGAAGGATTCTCAGAAGCAAATTTGAGATGTGTGTCCTCAACTAACAGAGTTGAACCTTTCTTTTGATACAGCAGATTGGAAACAATTTATTTGCAGAATATGCAAGTGGATATTAGGATAACTGTGAAGATTTCGTTGGAAACGGGAATATCTTCATATAAAATCTAGACAGAAGCATTCTCAGAAACTTCTTTGTGATGTCTGTCCTCAACTAACAGAGTTCAAACTTTCTTTTCATACAGCAATTTGGAAACCCTTTTTTTGTAGAATATGCAAGTGGATATTTGGATAACTGTGAAGATTTCGTTGGAAACGGGAAAATCTTCATATAAAATCCAGACGGTAGGATTCTCAGGAACTTTTTCTGATGTGTGTCCTCAACTAACAGGGTTCAACCTTTCTTTTGGTAGAACAGTATGGAACCCCTCTTTTTGTTGAATCTCTAAGTGGATATTTGGATAGCTCTAAACTTTACGTTGGAAAAGGGAATATCTTCATCTAAAATCTAGACAGAAGCAGTCTCACAAACAACTCTGTGATATCTGCATTCAAGTCACAGAGCTGAACATTCCCTTTCATAGTGCAGGTTTGAAACACTCTTTCTGCACTATCTGCAAGTGGACATTTCAAGCGCATTCAGGCCTATGGTGAAAAAGGAAACATCTTCTGATAAAATATACACAGAATCATTCTCAGAAACAAATTTGGGATGTGTGTCCTCAACTAACAGAGTTGAACCTCACTTTTGACACAGCAGTTTGGAAACACTCTTTTTGTAGAATCTGCAAGTGGATATTTGGATAACTGTGAAGATTTCGATGGAAACGGGAATATCTTCATATAAAATCTAGACAGAAGCATTCTCAGAAACTTGTTTGTGACGTCTGTCCTCATCTAACAGACTTCAACCTTTCGTTTGTTACAGCAATATGGAAACACACTTTTTGCAGAATCTGCAAGTGGATATTTGCATAACTGTGAAGATTTCATTGGAAACGGGAATATCTTCATATAAATTCCAGACGGAAGGATTCTCAGAAACTTTTTCTGATGTGTGTCCTCAACTTACAGGGTTCAACCTTTCTTTTGATAGAACAGTTTGGAAACCCTCTTTTTGTAGAATCTCTAAGTGGATATTTGGATAGCTCTTATGATTACGTAGGAAACGGGAATATCTTCATCTAAAATCTAGACAGAAGCACTCTCAGAAACAACTGTGTGATATCTGCATTCAAGTCACGGAGCTGAACATTCCCTTTCATAGTGCAGGTTTGAAACACTCTTTCTGCACTATCTGCAAGTGGACATTTCAAGCGCATTCAGGCCTATGGTGGAAAAGGAAATATCTACTGATAAAATATACACAGAATGATTCTCAGAAACAAATTTGGGATGTGTGTCCTCAACTAACAGAGTTGAACCTCACTTTTGACACAGCAGTTTGGAAACACTCTTTTTGTAGAATCTACATGGGGATATTTTGATAACTGTGAAGATTTCGCTGGAAACGGGAATATCTTCACATAAAATCAAGACAGAAGCATTCTCAGAAACTTGTTTGTGATGTCTGTCCTCATCTAACAGAGTTCAACCTTTCTTTTGATAGAGCAGTTTGGAAACACTCTTTCTGTGGAATCTCTATGTGGATATTTGGATAGCTCTAACGATTTCTTTGGAAACGGGAATATCTTCACCTAAAATATAGACAGAAGCACTCTCAGAAACAACTTTGTGATATCTGCATTCTAGTCACAGAGCTGAACATTCCCTTTCATAGTGCAGGTTTCAAACACTCTTTCTGCACTATCTGCAAGTGGACATTCCAAGCGCATTCAGGCCTATGGTGAAAAAGGAAATATCTTCCGATAAAATCTACACAGAATCATTCTCAGAAACAAATTTGGGATGTGTGTACTCAAGTAACAGAGTTCAACCTTTCTTTTGATACAGCAGTTTGGCAACACTCTTTTTGTAGAATCTACAAGTGGATATTTGGATAACAGTGAAGATTTCATTGGAAACGGGAATATCTTCATATAAAATCCAGACAGAAGCATTCTCAGAAATTTCTTTGTGATGTGTGTCCTCAACTACCAGAGTTCAACCTTTCTTTTGATAGAGCAGTTTGGAAACACTATTTCTGTGGAATCCCTAAGTGGATATTTGGAGAGCTCCAGCGATTTAGTAGGAAACGGGAATATCTTCTTCTAAAATCTAGACGGAAGCACTCTCAGAAACCCCTTTGTGACACCTGCATTCAAGTCACAGACCTGAACATTCCCTTTCATAGAGCAGGATAGAAACTCTCTTTCTGTACTATCTGCAAGTGGACAATTCAAGCGGTTTCCGGCCTATGGTGAAAAAGGAAATATCTTCCCATAAAATCTCGACAAAAGCATTCTCAGAAGCAAATTAGAGATGTGTATCCTCAACTAATAGAGTTGAACCTTTCTTTCAATACAGAAGTTTGGAAACACTCTTTTTGTAGAATCTGCAAGGCGATATTTGGATAACTGTGAAGATTTCGTTGGAAACGGGAATATATTCATATAAAATCTAGACAGAATCATTCTCAGAAACTTCTTTGTGATGTGTGTCCTCAACTAACAGAGATCAACGTTTCTTTTCATACAGCTGTTTGGAAACACTCTTTTTGTAGAATCTACCAGTGGATATTTGGATAACTGTGAAGATTTCCTTGGAAACGGGAATATATTCATACAAAATCCAGACAGAATCATTCTCAGAAACTTCTTTGTGATGTGTGTCCTCAACTAACAGAGATCAACCTTTCTTTTCATACAGCTGTTTGGAAACACCCTTTTTGTGGGATCTACCGGTGGATATTTGGATAACTGTGAAGATTTCGTTGGAAACGGGAATATCTTCATGTAAAATCTAGACAGAAGCATTCTCAGAAACTTCTTTGTGATGTGTGTACTCAACTAACAGAGTTCAGCCTTACTTTTGATAGAGCAGTTTGCAAACACTATTTCTGTGGAATCTCTAACTGGATATTTGGATAGCTCTAACGATTTTGTTGGAAACGGGAATATCTTCGTCTAAAATCTAGACAGAAGCACTCTCAGAAACAACTTTGAGACATCTGCATTGAAGTCACAGAGCTGAACATTCCCTTTCATAGAGCAGGATTGAAACACTCTTTCTGTACTATCTGCAAGTGGACACTTCAAGCGGTTTCAGGCCTATGGTGAAAAAGGAATTATCTTCCCATAAAATCTGAACAGAAGCATTCTCAGAAACAAATTTGAGATATGTGTCCCCAACTAACAGAGTTGAACCTTTCTTTTGATACAGCATTTTGGAAACAATCTTTTTGTGTAATCTGCAAGGGGATATTTGGATAACTGTGAAGATTTTGCTGGAAACGGGAATATCTTCATTTAAAATCTAGACAGAAGCATTATCAGAAACTTCTTTGTGATGTGTGTCCTCAACTAACAGAGTTCAACCTTTCTTTTCATACAGCAATTTGGAAAAACTTTTCTTGTAGAATATGCAAGTGGATATTTGGATAACTGTGAAGATTTCGTTGGAAACGGGAAAATCTTCATATAAAATCCAGACGGAAGGATTCTCAGAAACTTTTCTGATCTGTGTCCTCAACTAACAGGGTTCAACAATTCTTTTGGTAGAACAGTATAGAACCCCTCTTTTTGTAGAATCTCTAAGTGGATATTTGGATAGCTCTATAGATTACGTTGGAAAAGGGAATATCTTCATCTAAAGTCTAGAGAGAAGCAGTCTCAGAAACAACTTTGTGATATCTGCATTCAAGTCACAGAGCTGAACATTCCCTTTCATAGTGCAGGTTTCAAACACTCTTTCTGCACAACCTGCAAGTGGACATTTCAAGCGCATTCAGGCCTATGGTGAAAAAGGAAACATCTTCTGATAAAATATACACAGAATCATTCTCAGAAACAAATTTGGGATGTGTGTCCTCAACTAACAGAGTTGAACCTCACTTTTGACACAGCAGTTTGGAAACACTCTTTTTGTACAATCTACCAGGGGATATTTGGAGAACTGCGAAGATTTCACTGAAAACGGGAATATCTTCATACAAAATGTAGACAGAAGCATTCTCAGAAACTTCTTTGTGATGTGTGTCCTCAACTAACAGAGTTCAACCTTTCTTTTGATACAGCAATTTGCAAACACACTTTTTGTGGAATCTTCAAGTGGATATTTGGATAACTGTGAAGATTTCGCTGGAAACGGGAATATCTTCATATAAAATCTGGACAGAAGCATTCTCAGAAACTTCTTTGTGATGTGTGTCCTCAACAAACAGAGTTCAACGTTTCTTTTGATAGAGCAGTTTGGAAACACTCATTCTTTGGAATCTCTAAGTGGATATTAGGATAGCTCTAACAATTTCGTTGGAAACGGGAATATCTTCATCTAAAACCTAGACAGAAGCACTCTCAGAAACAACTTTGTGACATCTGCATTCAAGTCACAGAGCTGAACATTCCCTTTCATAGAGCGGGATTGAAACACTCTTTCTGTATTCTCTGCAAGTGGACATCTCAAGCGCTTTGAGGCCTATGGTGAAAAAGGAAATATCTTCCCATAAAATCTAGACAGAAGGATTCTCAGAAGCAAATTTGAGATGTGTGTCCTCAATTAACAGAGTTGAACCTTTCTTTTGATACAGCAGTTTGGAAACACTCTTTTTGTAGAATCTGCAAGTGGATATTTGGATAACTGTGAAGATTTCGTTGGAAACGGGAAAATCTTCATATAAAATCCAGACGGAAGGATTCTCAGAAACTTTTTCTGATGTGTGTCCTCAACTTACAAGGTTCAACCTTTCTTTTGATAGAAGAGTTTGGAAACCCTCTTTTTGTAGAATCTCTAAGTGGATATTTGGATAGCTCTAAAGATTACGTAGGAAACGGGAATATCTTCATCTAAAATCTACACAGAAGCACTCTCAGAATCAACTTTGTGATATCTGCATTCAAGTCACAGAGCTGAACATTCCCTTTCATAGAGCGGGATTGAAACACTCTTTCTGTACTCTCTGCAAGTGGACATTTCAAGAGGTTTCAGGCCTATGGTGAAAAAGGAAATATCTTCCCATAAAATCTGAACAGAAGCATTCTCAGAAACAAATTTGAGATATGTGTCCACAACTAACAGAATTGAACCTTTCTTTTGATACAGCAGTTTGGAAACACTCTTTTTGTGGAATCTGCAATGGGATATTTGGATAACTTTGAAGATTTCGCTGGAAACGGGAATATCTTCATATAAAATCTAGACAGAAGCATTCTCAGAAACTTCTTTGTGATGTGTGTCCTCAACTAACAGAGTTCAACCTTTCTTTTCATACAGCAATTTGGAAACACTTTTTTTGTAGAATATGCAGGTGGATATTTGGATAACTGTGAAGATTTCGTTGGAAACGGGAATATCTTCATATAAAATCTAGACAGAAGCATTCTCAGAAACTTCTTTGTGATGTGTGTCCTCAACTAACAGAGTTCAACCTTTCTTTTCATACAGCAATTTGGAAAAACTTTTCTTGTAGAATATGCAAGTGGATATTTGGATTACTGTGAAGATTTCGTTGGAAACGGGAATATCTTCATATAAAATCCAGACGGAAGGATTCTCAGAAACTTTTTCTGATGTGTGTCCTCAACTTACAAGGTTCAACCTTTCTTTTGATAGAAGAGTTTGGAAACCCTCTTTTTGTAGAATCTCTAAGTGGATATTTGGATAGCTCTAACGATTACGTAGGAAACGGGAATATCTTCATCTAAAATCTAGACAGAAGCACTCTCAGAAACAACTTTGTGATATCTGCATTCAAGTCACAGAGCTGAACATTCCCTTTCATAGTGCAGGTTTGAAACACTCTTTCTGCTCTATCTGCAGGTGGACATTTCAAGCGCTTTCAGGCCTATGGTGAAGAAGGAAATATCTTCCGATAAAATCTACACAGAATCATTCTCAGAAACAAATTTGGGATGTGTGTCCTCAACTAACAGAGTTGATCCTCACTTTTGATACAGCAGTTTGGAAACACTCTTTTTGTAGAATCTGCAAGTGGATATTTGGATAACTGTGAAGATTTCGCTGGAAACGGGAATATCTTCATATAAAATCTAGACAGAAGCATTCCCAGAAACTTGTTTGTGATGTCTGTCCTCATCTAACAGAGTTCAACCTTTCTTTGGATACAGCAATTTGGAAACACACTTTTTGCAGAATCTGCAAGTGCATATTTGGATAAATGTGAAGATTTCGTTGGAAACGGGAATATCTTCATATAAAATCCAGACGGAAGGATTCTCAGAAACCTTTTCTGATGTGTGCCCTCAACTTACAGGGTTCAACCTTTCTTTTGATAGAACAGTGTGGAAACCCTCTTTTTGTAGAATCTCTAAGTGGATATTTGGATAGCTCTAACGATTACGTAGGAAACGGGAATATCTTCATCTAAAATCTAGACAGAAGCACTCTCAGAAACAACTTTGTGATATCTGCATTCAAGTCACAGAGCTGAACATTCCCTTTCATAGTGCAGGTTTGAAACACTCTTTCTGCTCTATCTGCAGGTGGACTTTTCAAGCGCTTTCAGGCCTATGGTGAAGAAGGAAATATCTTCCGATAAAATCTACACAGAATCATTCTCAGAAACAAATTTGGGATGTGTGTCCTCAACTAACAGAGTTGATCCTCACTTTTGATACAGCAGTTTGGAAACACTCTTTTTGTAGAATCTGCAAGTGGATATTTGGATAACTGTGAAGATTTCGCTGGAAACGGGATTATCTTCATATAAAATCTAGACAGAAGCATTCCCAGAAACTTGTTTGTGATGTCTGTCCTCATCTAACAGAGTTCAACCTTTCTTTGGATACAGCAATTTGGAAACACACTTTTTGCAGAATCTGCAAGTGCATATTTGGATAAATGTGAAGATTTCGTTGGAAACGGGAATATCTTCATATAAAATCCAGACGGAAGGATTCTCAGAAACCTTTTCTGATGTGTGCCCTCAACTTACAGGGTTCAACCTTTCTTTTGATAGAACAGTGTGGAAACCCTCTTTTTGTAGAATCTCTAAGTGGATATTAGGATAGCTCTAAAGATTACGTTGGAAAAGGGAATATCTTCATCTAAAATCTAGACAGAAGCAGTCTCAGAAACAACGTTGTGATATCTGCATTCAAGTCACAGAGCTGAACATTCCCTTTCATAGTGCAGGTTTCAAACACTCTTTCTGCACTATCTGCAAGTGGACATTTCAAGCGCATTCAGGCCTATGGTGAAAAAGGAAACATCTTCTGATAAAATATACACAGAATCACTCTCAGAAACAAATTTTGGATGTGTGTCCTCTACTAACAGAGTTGAACCTTTCTTTTGATAAAGCAGTTTGGAAACACCCTTTTTGTAGAATCTACATGGGGATATTTTGATAACTGTGAAGATTTCGCTGGAAACGGGAATATCTTCACTTAAAATCAAGACAGAAGCATTCTCAGAAACTTGTTTGTGTTGTCTGTCCTCATCTAACAGAGTTCAACCTTTCCTTTGAAACAGCCATATGGAAACACACTTTTTGCAGAATCTGCACGTGGATAATTGGATAACTGTGAAGATTTCTTTGGAAACGGGAATATCTTCATATGAAATCTAGACAGAAGCATTCTCAGAAACTTCTTTGTGATGTGTGTCCTCAACTAACAGAGTTCAACCTTTCTTTTCATACAGCAATTTGGAAAAACTTTTCTTGTAGAATATGCAAGTGGATATTTGGATTACTGTGAAGATTTCGTTGGAAACGGGAAAATCTTCATATAAAATCCAGACGGAAGGATTCTCAGAAACTTTTTCTGATGCGTGTCCTCAACTTACAAGGTTCAACCTTTCTTTTGATAGAAGAGTTTGGAAACCCTCTTTTTGTAGAATCTCTAAGTGGATATTTGGATAGCTCTAACGATTACATAGGAAACGGGAATATCTTCATCTAAAATCTAGACAGAAGCACTCTCAGAAACAACTTTGTGATATCTGCATTCAAGTCACAGAGCTGAACATTCCCTTTCATAGTGCAGGTTTGAAACACTCTTTCTGCTCTATCTGCAGGTGGACATTTCAAGCGCTTTCAGGCCTATGGTGAAGAAGGAAATATCTTCCGATAAAATCTACAAAGAATCATTCTCAGAAACAAATTTGGGATGTGTGTCCTCAACTAACAGAGTTGATCCTCACTTTTGATACAGCAGTTTGGAAACACTCTTTTTGTAGAATCTGCAAGTGGATATTTGGATAACTGTGAAGATTTCGCTGGAAACGGGAATATCTTCATATAAAATCTAGACAGAAGCATTCCCAGAAACTTGTTTGTGATGTCTGTCCTCATCTAACAGAGTTCAACCTTTCTTTGGATACAGCAATTTGGAAACACGCTTTTTGCAGAATCTGCAAGTGGATATTTGGATAACTGTGAAGATTTCGTTGGAAACGGGAATATCTTCATATAAAATCCAGACGGAAGGATTCTCAGAAACTTTTTCTGATGTGTGTCCTCAACTTACAGGGTTCAAGATTTCTTTTGATTGAACAGTTTGGAAACCCTCTTTTTGTAGAATCTCTAAGTGGATATTCGGATAGCTCTAATGATTACGTAGGAAACGGGAAAATCTTCATCTAAAATCTAGACAGAAGCACTCTCAGAAACTACTTTGTGATATCTGCATTCAAGTCACAGAGCTGAACATTCCCTTTCATAGAGCGGGATTGAAACACTCTTTCTGTACTCTCTGCAAGTGGACCTCTCAAGCGCTTTGAGGCCTATGCTGAAAAAGGAAATATCTTCCCATAAAATCTAGACAGAAGGATTCTCAGAAGCAAATTTGAGATGTGTGTCCTCAAATAACAGAGTTGAACCTTTTTTTTGATACAGCAGTTTGCAAACACTCTTTTTGTGGAATCTGCAAGTGGATATTTGGATAACTGTGAAGATTTCGCTGGAAACGGGAATATCTTCAAATAAAATCTAGACAGAAGCATTCTCAGAAACTTGTTTGTGATGTCTGTCCTCAACTAACAGAGTTCAACCTTTCTTTTCATACAGTAATTTGGAAACACTTTATTTGCAGAATATGCAAGTGGATATTTGGATAACTGTGAAGATTTCATTGGAAACGGGAATATCTTCATAGAAAATCTAGACAGAAGCATTCTCAGAAACTTCTTTGTGATGTGTGTCCTCAACTAACAGAGTTCAACCTTTCTTTTCATACAGCAATTTGGAAACACTTTTTTTGTAGAATATGCAGGTGGATATTTGGATAACTGTGATGATTTCGTTGGAAACGGGAAAATCTTCATATAAAATCCAGACGGAAGGATTCTCAGAAACATTTTCTGATGTGTGTCCTCAATTATCAGGGTTCAACTTTTCTTTTGGTAGAACAGTTTGGAACCCCTCTTTTTGTAGAATCTCTAAGTGGATATTTGGATTGCTCTAAAGATTACGTTGGAAAAGGGAATATCTTCATCTAAAATCTAGACAGAAGCAGTCTCGGAAACAACTTTGTGATATCTGCATTCAAGTCACAGAGCTGAACATTCCCTTTCATAGTGCAGGTTTGAAACACTCTTTCTGCACTATCTGCAAGTGGACATTTCAAGCGCATTCAGTCCTTTGATGAAAAAGGAAACATCTTCTGATAAAATATACACGGAATCATTCTCAGAAACAAATTTGTGATGTGTGTCCTCAACTAACAGAGTTGAACCTCACTTTTGACACAGCAGTTTGGAAACACTTTTTTGGAGAATCTACAAGGGGATATTTGGAGAAATGCGAAGATTTCGCTGAAAACGGGAATATTTTCATACAAAATTAAGACAGAAGCATTCTCAGAAACTTGTTTGTGATGTCTGTCCTCAACTAACAGAGTTCAACTTTTCTTTTGATACAGCAACTTGGAAACACACTTTTTGTGGAATCTGCAAGTGGATATTTGTAAAACTGTGAAGATTTCGTTGGAAACGGGAATATCTTCATATAAAATCAAGACAGAAGCATTCTCAGAAACTTCTTTGCGATGTGTGTCCTCAACTAACAGAGTTCAACCTTTCTTTTCATACAGCAGTTTGGAAACACTCTTTTTTCAGAATCTGCAAGTGGATATTTGGATAACCGTGAAGATTTCGTTGGAAACGGGAATTTCTTCATATAAAATCTAGACAGAAGCATTCTCAGAAACTTCTTTGTGATGTGTTTCCTCAACAAACAGAGTTCAACGTTTCTTTTGATAGAGCAGCTGGCAACACTCTCTCTTTGGAATCTCTAAGTGGATATTTGGATAGCTCTAACGATTTCGTTGGAAACGGGAATATCTTTATCTAAAATCTAGACAGAAGCACTCTCAGAAACAACTTTGTGACATCTGCATTCAAGTGACAGAGCTGAACATTCCCTTTCATAGAGCGGGATTGAAACACTCTTTCTGTACTCTCCGCAAGTGGACTTCTCAAGCGCTTTGAGGCCTATGGTGAAAAAGGAAATATCTTCCCATAAAATCTAGACAGAAGGATTCTCAGAAGCAAATTTGAGATGTGTGTCCTCAACTAACAGAGTTGAACCTTTCTTTTGATACAGCAGTTCGGAAACACTCTTTTTGTAGAATCTGCAAGTGGATATTTGGATAACTGTGAAGATTTCGCTGGAAACGGGAATATCTTCATATAAAATCTAGACAGAAGCATTCTCAGAAACTTGTTTGTGATGTCTGTCCTCAACTAACAGAGTTCAACCTTTCTTTTCATACAGTAATTTGGAAACACTTTATTTGCAGAATATGCAAGTGGATATTTGGATAACTGTGAAGATTTCGTTGGAAACGGGAATATCTTCATAGAAAATCTAGACAGAAGCATTCTCAGAAACTTCTTTGTGATGTGTGTCCTCAACTAACAGAGTTCAACCTTTCTTTTCATACAGCAATTTGGAAACACTTTTTTTGTAGAGTCTGCAAGTGGATATTTGGATAACTGTGAAGATTTCGTTGGAAACGGGAAAATCTTCATATAAAATCCAGACGGAAGGATTCTCAGAAACTTTTTCTGATGTGTGTCCTCAACTAACAGGGTTCAACTTTTCTTTTGGTAGAACAGTTTGGAACCCCTCTTTTTGTAGAATCTCTAAGTGGATATTTGGATAGCTCTAAAGATTACGTTGGAAAAGGGAATATCTTCATCTAAAATCTAGACAGAAGCAGTCTCGGAAACAACTTTGTGATATCTGCATTCAAGTCACAGAGCTGAACATTCCCTTTCATAGTGCAGGTTTGAAACACTCTTTCTGCACTATCTGCAAGTGGACATTTCAAGCGCATTCAGTCCTATGGTGAAAAAGGAAACATCTTCTGATAAAATATACAGAGAATCATTCTCAGAAACAAATTTGGGATGTGTGTCCTCAACTAACAGAGTTGAACCTCACTTTTGACACAGCAGTTTGGAAACGCTCTTTTTGTAGAATCTACAAGGGGATATTTGGAGAACTTCGAAGATATCGCTGAAAACGGGAATATCTTCATACAAAATCTAGACAGAAGCATTCTCAGAAACTTGTTTGTGATGTCTGTCCTCATCTAACAGAGTTCAACCTTTCTTTTGATACAGCAACTTGGAAACACACTTTTTGTGGAATCTGCAAGTGGATATTTGTATAACTGTGAAGATTTCGTTGGAAACGGTAATATCTTCATATAAAATCAAGACAGAAGCATTCTCAGAAACTTCTTTGCGATGTGTGTCCTCAACTAACAGAGTTCAACCTTTCTTTTCATACAGCAGTTTGGAAACACTCTTTTTTCAGAATCTACAAGTGGATATTTGGATAACTGTGAAGATTTCGTTGGAAACGGGAATATCTTCATATAAAATCTAGACAGAAGCATTCTCAGAAACTTCTTTGTGATTTGTGTCCTCAACAAACAGAGTTCAACGTTTCTTTTGATAGAGCAGTTTGGAAACACTCTTTCTATGGAATCTCTAAGTGGATATTTGGATAGCTCTAACGATTTCGTTGGAAACGGGAATATCTTCATCTAAAATCTAGACAGAAGCACTCTCAGAAACAACTTTGTGACATCTGCATTCAAGTGACAGAGCTGAACATTCCCTTTCATAGAGCGGGATTGAAACACTCTTTCTGTACTCTCCGCAAGTGGACCTCTCCAGCGCTTTGAGGCCTATGGTGAAAAAGGAAATATCTTCCCATAAAATCTAGACAGAAGGAGTCTCAGAAGCAAATTTGAGATGTGTGTCCTCAACTAACAGAGTTGAACCTTTCTTTTGATACAGCAGTTCGGAAACACTCTTTTTGTAGAATCTGCAAGTGGATATTTGGATAACTGTGAAGATTTCGTTTTAAACTTGAATATCTTCATATAAAATCTAGACAGAAGCATTCTCAGAAACTTCTTTGTGATGTCTGTCCTCAACTAACAGAGTTCAACCTTTCTTTTCATACAGTAATTTGGAAACACTTTATTTGCAGAATATGCAAGTGGATATTTGGATAACTGTGAAGATTTCGTTGGAAACGGGAATATCTTCATATAAAACCTAGACAGAAGCATTCTCAGAAACTTCTTTGTGATGTGTGTCCTCAACTAACAGAATTCAACCTTTCTTTTCATACAGCAATTTGGAAATACTTTTTTTGTAGAATATGCAAGTGGATATTTGGATAACTGTGAAGATTTCGTTGGAAACGGGAAAATCTTCATATAAAATCCAGACGGAAGGATTCTCAGAAACTTTTTCTGATGTGTGTCCTCAACTAACACGGTTCAACTTTTCTTTTGATAGAACAGTATGGAACCACTCTTTTTGTAGAATCTCTAAGTGGATATTTGGATAGCTCTAAAGATTACGTTGGAAAAGGGAATATCTTCATCTAAAATCTAGACAGAAGCAGTCTCAGAAACAACTTTGTGATATCTGCATTCAAGTCACAGAGCTGAACATTCCCTTTCATAGTGCAGGTTTGAAACACTCTTTCTGCACTATCTGCAAGTGGACATTTCAAGCGCATTCAGGCCTATGGTGAAAAAGGAAACATCTTCTGATAAAATATACACAGAATCATTCTCAGAAAAAAATTTGGGATGTGTGTCCTCTACTAACAGAGTTGAAACTTTCTTTTGATAAAGCAGTTTGGAAACACTCTTTTTCTAGAATCTACATGGGGATATTTTGATAACTGTGAAGATTTCGCTGGAAACGGGAATATCTTCACATAAAATCAACACAGAAGCATTCTCAGAAACATGTTTGTGATGTCTGTCCTCATTTAACAGAGTTCAACCTTTCTTTTGATAGAGCAGTTCGGAAACACTCTTTCTGGGGAATCTCTAAGTGGATATTTGGATAGCTCTAACGATTTCTTTGGAAACGGGAATATCTTCATCTAAAATCTAGACAGAAGCACTCTCAGAAACAACTTTGTGACATCTGCATTCAAGTCACAGAGCTGAACATTCCCTTTCATAGAGCAGGATTGAAACAGTCTTTCTGTACTATCTGCAAGTGGACATTTCAAGCGGTTTCAGGCCTATGGTGAAAAAGGAAATATCTTCCCATAAAATCTGAACAGAAGCATTCTCAGAAACAAATTTGAGATATGTGTCCCCAACTAACAGAATTGAACCTTTCTTTTGATACAGCAGTTCGGAAACACTCCTTTTGTGGAATCTTCAAGGGGATATTTGGATAACTGAGAAGATTTCGCTGGAAAGGGGAATATCTTCATATAAAATCTAGACAGAAGCATTCTCAGAAACTTCTTTGTGATGTGTGTCCATAACTAACAGAGTTCAACCTTTCTTTTCATACAGCAATTTGGAAACACTTTTTTTGTAGAATATGCAAATGGATATTTGGATAACTGTGAAGATTTCGTTGGAAACGGGAATATCTTCATATAAAATCCAGACGGAAGGATTCTCAGAAAATTTTTCTGATGTGTGTCCTCAACTAACAGGGTTCAACCTTTCTTTTGGTAGAACAGTATGGAACCCCTCTTTTTGTAGAATCTCTAAGTGGATATTTGGATAGCTCTAAATATTACGTTGGAAAAGGGAATATCTTCATCTAAAATCTAGACAGAAGCAGTCTCAGAAACAACTTTGTGATATCTGCATTCAAGTCACAGAGCTGAACATTCCCTTTCATAGTGCAGGTTTGAAACACTCTTTCTGCACTATCTGCAAGTGGACATT
Source organism: Gorilla gorilla gorilla (assembly GCF_029281585.2). Lineage (NCBI taxonomy): Eukaryota > Metazoa > Chordata > Mammalia > Primates > Hominidae > Gorilla > Gorilla gorilla. The sequence goes on along the minus strand of NC_073241.2, from coordinate 33,392,593 downwards.
TAAAGCGCATTCAGGCCTATGGTGAAAAAGGAAACATCTGATAAAATATACACAGAATCATTCTCAGAAACAAATTTGGGATGTGTGTCCTCAACTAACAGAGTTGAACCTCTCTTTTGACACAGCAGTTTGGAAAAACTCTTTTTGTAGAATCTACAAGGGGATATTTGGAGAACTGCGAAGATTTCACTGAAAACGGGAATATCTTCATACAAAATGTAGACAGAAGCATTCTCAGAAACTTGTTTGTGATGTCTGTCCTCAACTAACAGAGTTCAACCTTTCTTTTGATACAGCAATTTGCAAACACACTTTTTGTGGAATCTTCAAGTGGATATTTGGATAAATGTGAAGATTTCGCTGGAAACGGGAATATCTTCATATAAAATCTGGACAGAAGCATTCTCAGAAACTTCTTTGTGATGTGTGTCCTCAACAAACAGAGTTCAACGTTTCTTTTGATAGAGCAGTTTGGAAACACTCTTTCCTTGGAATCTCTAAGTGGATATTTGGATAGCTCTAACGATTTCGTTGGAAACGGGAATATCTTCATCTAAAATATAGACAGAAGCACTCTCAGAAACAACTTTGAGACATCAGCATTCAAGTCACAGTGCTGAACATTCCCTTTCATAGAGCGGGATTGAAACACCCTTTCTGTACTCTCCGCAAGTGGACCTCTGAAGCGCTTTGAGGCCTATGGTGAAAAAGGAAATATCTTCCCATAAAATCTAGACAGAAGGATTCTCAGAAGCAAATTTGAGATGTGTGTCCTCAACTAACAGAGTTGAACCTTTCTTTTGATACAGCAGTTTGAAACACTCTTTTTGTAGAATCTGCAAGTGGATATTTGGATAACTGTGAAGATTTCGTTTTAAACTTGAATATCTTCATATAAAATCTAGACAGAAGCATTCTCAGAAACTTCTTTGTGATGTCTGTCCTCAACTAACAGAGTTCAACCTTTCTTTTCATACAGTAATTTGGAAACACTTTATTTGCAGAATATGCAAGTGGATATTTGGATAACTGTGAAGATTTCGTTTTAAATGGGAATATCTTCATATAAAATCTAGACAGAAGCATTCTCAGAAACTTCTTTGTGATGTCTGTCCTCAACTAACAGAGTTCAACCTTTCTTTTCATACAGTAATTTGGAAACACTTTATTTGCTGAATATGCAAATGGATATTTGGATAACTGTGAAGATTTCGTTGGAAACGGGAAAATCTTCATATAAAATCCAGACGGAAGGATTCTCAGAAACTTTTTCTGATGTGTGTCCTCAACTAACAGGGTTCAACCTTTCTTTTGTTAGAACAGTATGGAACCCCCCTTTTTGTAGAATCTCTAAGTGGATATTTGGATAGCTCTAAAGATTACGTTGGAAAAGGGAATATCTTCATCTAAAATCTAGACAGACGCAGTCTCAGAAACAACGTTGTGATATCTGCATTCAAGTCACAGAGCTGAACATTCCCTTTCATAGTGCAGGTTTCAAACACTCTTTCTGCACTATCTGCAAGTGGACATTTCAAGGGCATTCAGGCCTATGGTGAAAATGGAAATATCTTCTGATAAAATATACACAGAATCATTCTCAGAAACAAATTTTGGATGTGTGTCCTCAACTAACAGAGTTGAACCTCACTTTTGACACAGCAGTTTGGAAACAATCTTTTTGTAGAATCTACCAGGGGATATTTGGAGAACTGCAAAGATTTCCCTGGAAACGGGAATATCTTCGTATAAAATCTAGACAGAAGCATTCCCAGAAACTTGTTTGTGATGTCTGTCCTCATCTAACAGAGTTCAACCTTTCTTTTGATACAGCAATTTGGAAACACACTTTTTGCAGAATCTGCAAGTGCATATTTGGATAAATGTGAAGATTTCGTTGGAAACGGGAATATCTTCATATAAAATCCAGACGGAAGGATTCTCAGAAACCTTTTCTGATGTGTGCCCTCAACTTACTGGGTTCAACCTTTCTTTTGATAGAACAGTGTGGAAACCCTCTTTTTGTAGAATCTCTAAGTGGATATTTGGATAGCTCTAAAGATTACGTTGGAAAAGGGAATATCTTCATCTAAAATCTAGACAGAAGCAGTCTCAGAAACAACTTTGTGATATCTGCATTCAAGTCACAGAGCTGAACATTCCCTTTCATAGTGCAGGTTTCAAACACTCTTTCTGCACTATCTGCAAGTGGACATTTCAAGCGCATTCAGGCCTATGGTGAAAAAGGAAACATCTTCTGATAAAATATACACAGAATCATTCTCAGAAGCAAATTTTGGATGTGTGTCCTCTACTAACAGAGTTGAACCTTTCTTTTGATAAAGCAGTTTGGAAACACCCTTTTTGTAGAATCTACATGGGGATATTTTGATAACTGTGAAGATTTCGCTGGAAACGGGAATATCTTCACATAAAATCAAGACAGAAGCATTCTCAGAAACTTGTTTGTGTTGTCTGTCCTCATCTAACAGAGTTCAACCTTTCCTTTGAAACAGCCATATGGAAACACACTTTTTGCAGAATCTGCACGTGGATAATTGGATAACTGTGAAGATTTCTTTGGTAACGGGAATATCTTCATATGAAATCTAGACAGAAGCATTCTCAGAAACTTCTTTGTGATGTGTGTCCTCAACTAACAGAGTTCAACCTTTCTTTTCATACAGCAATTTGGAAAAACTTTTCTTGTAGAATATGCAAGTGGATATTTGGATTACTGTGAAGATTTCGTTGGAAACGGGAATATCTTCATATAAAATCCAGACGGAAGGATTCTCAGAAACTTTTTCTGATGTGTGTCCTCAACTTACAAGGTTCAACCTTTCTTTTGATAGAAGAGTTTGGAAACCCTCTTTTTGTAGAATCTCTAAGTGGATATTTTGATAGCTCTAACGATTACGTAGGAAACGGGAATATCTTCATCTAAAATCTAGACAGAAGCACTCTCAGAAACAACTTTGTGATATCTGCATTCAAGTCACAGAGCTGAACATTCCCTTTCATAGTGCAGGTTTGAAACACTCTTTCTGCTCTATCTGCAGGTGGACATTTCAAGCGCTTTCAGGCCTATGGTGAAGAAGGAAATATCTTCCGATAAAATCTACACAGAATCATTCTCAGAAACAAATTTGGGATGTGTGTCCTCAACTAACAGAGTTGATCCTCACTTTTGATACAGCAGTTTGGAAACACTCTTTTTGTAGAATCTGCAAGTGGATATTTGGATAACTGTGAAGATTTCGCTGGAAACGGGAATATCTTCATATAAAATCTAGACAGAAGCATTCCCAGAAACTTGTTTGTGATGTCTGTCCTCATCTAACAGAGTTCAACCTTTCTTTGGATACAGCAATTTGGAAACACACTTTTTGCAGAATCTGCAAGTGCATATTTGGATAAATGTGAAGATTTCGTTGGAAACGGGAATATCTTCATATAAAATCCAGACGGAAGGATTCTCAGAAACCTTTTCTGATGTGTGCCCTCAACTTACAGGGTTCAACCTTTCTTTTGATAGAACAGTGTGGAAACCCTCTTTTTGTAGAATCTCTAAGTGGATATTAGGATAGCTCTAAAGATTACGTTGGAAAAGGGAATATCTTCATCTAAAATCTAGACAGAAGCAGTCTCATAATCAACTTTGTGATATCTGCATTCAAGTCACAGAGCTGAACATTCCCTTTCATAGTGCAGGTTTGAAACACTCTTTCTGCACTATCTGCAAGTGGACATTTCAAGCGCATTCAGGCCTATGGTGAAAAAGGAAACATCTTCTGATAAAATATACACAGAATCATTCTCAGAAACAAAGTTTGGATGTGTGTCCTCTACTAACAGAGTTGAACCTTTCTTTTGATAAAGCAGTTTGGAAACACCCTTTTTGTAGAATCTACATGGGGATATTTTGATAACTGTGAAGATTTCGCTGGAAACGGGAATATCTTCACATAAAATCAAGACAGAAGCATTCTCAGAAACTTGTTTGTGTTGTCTGTCCTCATCTAACAGAGTTCAACCTTTCCTTTGAAACAGCCATATGGAGACACACTTTTTGCAGAATCTGCACGTGGATAATTGGATAACTGTGA